>NW_012192586.1:270847-285679 GCF_000956335.1 Plasmodium fragile | reverse complement strand
TTTTTTTTTTGTACACATAAAATTGAGTGACCAGTTTGTATACACCCCAACCCGGGAGGGTCCTCTTAACATTAAAATGAATCCTCCCCGTAGCAAACTTAACACATTTGTTTGCTTTAACTAAATTTATAAAAAAAAAAAAAATTGTAAATAAAAAGGGTAATCCTTGATCACAATTGAGGCTCATTTGAGGAGCAATCTCGGCCTTCAAAGTGACAATGTGTAAGGGCGGCAGGCATCCAATAATGGCCAGCTAAGGAAAAAAAAAAATAAAGTGGAAAAAAAGGAGCCAAATCATTCAAAGGAGAGAGATGCAAACGCCGCGCAGGGAAGAAGCCACACGTACACTTGTTCCCATACATATGTCCACACGATACACTCATGCACAGGCGCGCGCATCTGCTGCTGAGGCCAGCTAGGATGAACAGGTCGCGCTCCGCATATACCACAAAATAATGGATGCTTCTAACAGTCGCAGTAGTATGGGCCACAAGAACAATGAAAAAAACGAATCGGACACGTTGAAGCTAAAGAAAAAAAACTGCGTCCTTATAACCTGCTTTATTTTTTACATCTTTTTTTTGTCCACCGTAAATAGTTTTGATAAGTATTTGCACCTAAGAACGTCACGTCTCATTTTGACCTACTCGAACGTCCTGTACTTGGTATCTTTTTTTTCGTTAAACAACCAGGTGAGTGGATCCCTCTGCATTTGATCATGAATGCGGATAAACCCCCCCACTGATGGGTCCATACTTCTGTGAAAAGCGTCCTCCTCAGAAACAAAAAAAAAAAAAAAAAAGACGGCGTATTGGAAGAGGTGCCTACTTTTGCTTATCCCCCAAAATGCTCCAATAAAAGAAGCGACCTTTTTTTTTATCCACCCCCGTGCAGGTCGAATTGCTGATAGGATTGCAGAATGGCATTCTTCCTGTAGACAATTTTCTGAGGGAGGTTAAGAGAAAACTCCGAAGCATTGACTTTTTCCTCGTGCACCATGTGGTCCGCTGTGTGTACCACTTTTGGAAGTTCGTGATCAAACGGCGGATAAGGGTAAGCTGGGGCAAGCGATGAGCGAAGTGATCAGCCGAGGGAGCGTCTAAATGCACACACGCAACGTGCAACCCCAAACCACTACATTTCCGCCCCATGCCAGGTGAAGACATTTTGCAAAGTTGGGGTGTTCCTATCGATTGCCAACTTTTTAATTCAAGACCGTGTCCACAACGATTTCGTCAGGATAACTTTTTCTTCTTTTTTTTTTGTGTCCCTATTCATACTTCACTTGTGCTTCAAAATTGGGATGCGGGATTTTATGGTTTTCCAGTGGTACTCCAAAAAAAGGAGGGGAAAAAAGCGAACACAACATATTACATAAAGAGGGGGAGAAGAACTCGTGATTACACATTACTCACATTGTGTGATGTCTACTTCGGCACAGTGTATATATACCTATTTATGTACCCACATGTGTACCCCCCCTCTGTCGCTAAATTCCACCACTTCCATCCCCCTGCAGCGATTTGCTCATGAACGAATTGGGATTTCTCCTAATATTTTTATGCCTGTCTGATAGCCATCACTTGAGGCATTCCAACACGCTGGTGATATGCGCCTTACGATTAGTCGCGTTCAAAATTTTGTTCGGCTCTGCTGTGCATAAGCTTGGTAATGAAAAGTGTGCGCGCGAAGGATGAGCCAGTTGATGTGGGGAGCAATGGAGTGTTATTCTATATATATATACATATATATATATTTTTTGTTTTTTCACCAGTTAACAACAGCCCCCAGTGGCTGCACCTGGAGGCCTGCCAAAATTTATTTTTGTGTCAACCAGCCCCCTCGATACTTTCACGTAATTCTAACAAAACGGTGCAAAATTCGCAGACGTACAGGCGCACAAAATATGCAGGGCACGTGTAGGTACCCGCTTCACTGCTTAATCGAATTGCTCATCAAGACATTCATAAGCGCGCGTGTTCCTTCCCCTCCACTGCAGATATCGCCAATTGTACATTTAACAAAAAGATTATTTGTTTCCTGGTCTTAACATCGGAGGTGAGTAGAGCGGCATTTCCACTTTTGTCCTTATAGCCATTATTGTGATTATTGAAATTATTTTAATTTCCGCCCTTTTTTTTAGCTTTTATTCTCCTGGCTCATATTCTGTTCCTCAATTTTAAGGCTAATTTTTTTTATTCTCTTTGTGAGTAAGTGCAACTAGAAGGATAATACAAAAAAGGAGTTACCATTATTGTGTCCAGGCGATATATGTGGTCGTGAGCATGACAGCGTGTCGAACCTTTTGCACAGCCTAACGATGTGCCTGCCAGAAATCACACAACGGTGTAGCGCTGAACTCCACTTGACGTGTCCACAAGTTTTTTTTTTCCCCCCGCCCCCTTGTCCCTTTTGCAGCCATTCACATAACTTGCTATATCATCTGCAATTATATTTTTTTTTCGTACTTGTGTCTAATTTTATTTTTGTCCTGCCTTGACGATTCGATTTTAAATTTGTTGTTCCATCCGAGGGAGATCCCCGCCCTGCACCAAGTAACATGATTGGGTCGTGGCGATATAGCGCGCTTATGTGTCGCAGAGAAGCGTGCAGTGCGTGATGTGTGGCGCACTGTATTGGTACTTACCCGTGTACGTTTACTCATTTGTTTCATTTCTCTTTCCTCTTTGCAGAATGGCGCGCCCATCAACACCGTGACCTTTTTGCTCGTCGGCTGCGTCAAACTCGTCATTCTTCTCTTCTACGCCGTAATGCTCCGTTGAGATGGGACATTCTCCGTGACGTTATTCTGATTGTCCAATTGTCGTCTCGCTCCCACATTTGCATACATTTTACCCACCTGCATATATCCCTTTGCGCCCCCCTTTTTTTTTTTCAGTTAATCGTCCTTATAAACCTCGTTCCCTTTGTCGAGTACACTTAAAAAAAGGAAAGAAAAAAATGACCACCCGATTTTGCACCTGCATGAACAACATTTTCTGTTTTTTTTTTTGTTTTTTTTTACCTCCTGTTGCTGTTCAGACAATGGAACATTGACGATTTAAAGTGCTTTCACCTTTGCTACTACCTTTTTTATGAACTCTGCCCTCTGAACATTTGCAATTCGTATGGTACTTTGGAGAGTGGAGAGTGGAGAGTGGAGAGTGGACTTGGGATTATTATCCCATGTTCGACCTTTTCTATATCATGTAGCCATGTTGGGCGTTTTTTTTTTTTTTTTTTTTTTCAAGTCACCCCCTTCTCACGTGTTGATATATACTTATGTTGAATTTTTTTGTACATGTGTTCCACCTTCGTTCTTTCCTTTCCCCTTTACTCTGACTCCTCCACGAACAGCCATGCTAACATACACACGCACACACAGAGAAGAAATAATCATTGAGAAGCTGCACAAGATTGGGAAGAGATACAAATGGAAGTCCTTTAATTTTTGTTATAAGGCAGGTAAGGGAGAGGGTAATAATTCACGAACTTTATTCGGGAGATGCCTCTTAAATGTGTTTATATTGAGCAATCGTAGGAGGGACAACTGGTGCATCATGCCTCCCGTTTTTTTCATATTTTTTCTGTACTCGTTGTGCAGGCGTCTATACAACCTTTACGCATAGTTATGCATGTGTTGTTAATTTTTTTTTTTCCGTTTTAGGCGACTTAAATGAGATAGGTCCCATCCTGTGGTGGGGACACGTGCCCAGGCTGGAGTGGAAGTTTTATTTTTTAGCTGACCAGATCAGAAATGAGAAATATGAAAAAAGCAGATATCCAGTTTATGTTTGTTCCTTTTTGAAGAAGCTGTGCAGCCCGGAAGGGCAATTGGTATCTCTGTTCGAGGTAGCTAAGCTGTGTGGAGGAAAAAGCGAAGAAGCAGAAAGTTCTCTCAGTACATATAATCTATGTCTGTACATGAACCATGGCGCCCCGTTTATTTGCATCGCCCACCTGATAGTATTTGTAACATACCTATATTCCCCCCCCCCCCCCTTGTGTTGTGTCCCCGCTCAGGGCGAACAAATGGGACGAGTGCCTTACTTACTCAGGTTGACATCTTATCACTATAAAATGTCCATGGCAGGTAAATCGCAGCAACGTACTTTCATCCCGCCCTGCCTACGTGTGCAAACATCTCATCACACCTACACGTGCGCAACCTTTTTAATCAACCCAGACGAGAAGAAACAAGAACTCATGACGGACTCCAATTTAGAAGTAAAAAGAAAAAAAAAAAAAAACGTAGCCCCCTTGTTTTTTGTGTGTGTAAATGGCAATGAATCAGGCGACCATTTGGGGATAAGTTCATCTGTGAAAAAAGGGGGACACCACTACAGGCCCTTCCCCTCCATGAGACTTTTTGTTGGAGCAATAAATATGCATGTCCCCCCCTTCCCCCTTTTTTTTGGACCCGTTCTAAAAAATCCTGCAGACGGAACCCAAGTGGGAGTTCGGGAAATACTGGCTACGGAGAAAGGTCGGGGTTATGAAGACCTTGAGGCACCGGGGAGCGTTAAGCGATTGAACGACAGGTCGAGCAGAATTGTGCCCATGTTAATGGAAAACCTTTTTTTGTTTGTGCAGCCTGTACTAATTAGCTGTTGTGTATGTTTTTCCCCGCGGAGGGGCATTCCACGTATGGTGTGTAATCACACCCAACGACTTTGAACCATGTTCACTTTGTTGAATAGACTTTTCAAAAATTAAAACCTTCGTCGCGTAGACGCTTATCCTCCTGACAGCTGCGTGAGCAGTGTGTAAACTCCTACAGGTGTGCGCCTATGCATGGCCCCCACAGCCTTTAATAACGTTTCCCTTAAGGTCACAAAATGGAAATTAGAAGGTGACTAATTAAAAATGAAAGTTACGGAGAAACGGAACGGGGGACATAATAAAGGGGAAAAAATTGTCTCGCGTGTTCTGCACATATGGAAGCAGCGTTTTCTTTTTTTTTTTTTTTTTTCTTTTTTCGAAATTGTTAAAGTTCCTCAGCGTAGGGGGGTAGAGTACCAGTTTGGCGGTTCATTAGCACACCTGTACTTGCGAACGTTTGTGAGGGGAATTTCTAAATGGCGATGCCGCTGTTACTGCATGTTGGGAATGCGCAACAACGGGTGCTGTTGTTATTTCACCTAGCAACTGGGCCTCACAAAACCCGCGTCGTGTTTTATTATCATATAGCTGATACGGGTAACGATATAATTTTGTTCAGGGAGGAAGCAGTCCTAAAGGGAAATGTTTAAGAGCATATATTGCATGATACACGCGGAAGGGGGCTATTTTTATCATTTTTTTCAATTTTCCTTTTTTTGTGCATTCCCTTTCTTTAGTTTTTCTCCAGAAAAATAGGGGCAAAGGTGTTTGCAGTGAGGAGGAACCTCCTAAAATGACAGCGAAATGAACATGGAAAAAAAAAAAAAAAAAAAAAGGTACCATGAGAAGAAATAACACTATAGGAAAAGGTGATTTACTTACAAAGTTGCTGCTCCCTTTTTTTTCTTTTTTTTTTTTTGTAAAAGCTGCTGAACAGCAGGAATGTAAAAAGTACGGCATACCGTACGAATTGAAGGGAGGCAAATGCAAATGCATTTTTATGCCTTCCCGTTTTATGTGTATATATATTATTGTACACGGTATAGTTGGCAAAGTTCATTCTGCGCTTACGGACGGAGTGTTCAAGTGAGTGTTTGCTTCTTTGCCTCTTTTTTTTTTTGTTTTGTGTGATGCTTGGCAACGTGTTGTCCCCGCGCGCGCGCCTGCCAGTTGGTAAAATTTCCTCCCCAGCTCGTGATTTCCTTCACCCCTGGGGAGGCTATGTTTAGTGAGGACGTGCGTCAACCCTGTTATCAATATGTCGTTTGAAAATGATATAAAAGAAAGGGGGACTAAAAAAAAAAAGAAAAAAAGATCCCTCACAGAGGAGGATCTCGAGGAGGCCCTCTTTGGAATTGCCGAACTGTTCCAGGAACAGGGGGATGACGACGACGTCAACGATGGGAGTGATGGGAACGACAGGAGCATCTTCGACGAGGAAGATGATGAAGATGACGAGGATGAAGACGATGAGGAGGATGACGATGATGAGGAAGAACAGGATGATGACGATGATGGAGACGAAGAGGAGGAGGACGAAGTGAATAATGTGCCAGTAGCACGGCACAGCCACATGCCACTCGCGGGGGGACACAACTTGCTGGCGGAGAATGACCAGCGGGAAGTCGCCGCGACAAAGAAAAAGATGAGTGAGGGACAAAAGGGTGGACATGCTGATGGAAAAATTGTACCAAGTGAAGATCCAGGTGAAGAAGGACGAAGCAAAAAACAGACAAAGAAAAGTGCCCCACAAGATCGCAGCGATTGCTTCATCAGCAAAGACTTCATTAAAAATGTGGGACACCTGAACAAAATTATTAACCACCAAATTATAGTCGAAAATGACTCGAGCTTTCTGCAAATATCAAACATAATTGAATTGCGTGTAAGACAGATAATTGAGGAAGCCAACAAATTTTACCAAAAGAGAAAAAGGTACTGTATTAGCCGATTTTTAAATCTTAACGACTTCACCAACTCTTGTTATTACTTGAATGTAACAGTTCCATACAAATATCAGGTTAGCTTGCATCCCGATTTGTATTCCCAACAGGGGGGGATGAAATATGGAAGAGTCAGGTGGAGGTTAGCGCCTAATAAGGGCTTTAAGAATGTGAAAAATAAAATGAAAAAAAAGAAAAGAAAAAGGGGCTATTTCCAGAAAGGCAGGAGAAAGAAGAGGCGGAATAATTTCAACCTCAGCGCTGCCAAAATATTCAAGGAGTTTCAAACTCAGCAAAGTAGGAGAACCAATTGTTATAGGGAATTCGCCGATGGGGGAAGAGGGAAGGATAAAAGGAGCCATAATGTGGATCCGGGGCAAAGTGGCGAAAGTGGTGTAGAGGACAACGGAGAGCTTGGCATCCATGGAAGTGGCCATAAGGCGAAAGCAAAATGTTCCAGTGGGGACATGGACGAAATGCTTCACAGTGGGGTAAACGATTGGTTGGGTGCCCAAAGGGAAAATGAAGAGGATGAGCAGGATCGGAGAGACGCTGCAAAGGAATCCTTTAGTCTCCCCGATGATCCGTCCAGTAAGGACGACCCCGAGGTGAATGTCTCTGTCGAAAATGACGAGGCGGAGAGGAACTCTGCGAAAGAGGCTGCAGAGAGTGGAAGTAGTCAGAGGGCCCACAGTGTGAACGATGGGCAAGATGAACATAAGTTTCCTGCGGGCGGTGATGCCCAGCGCAGTGCTGCTCTTCATGATGGTAAGCAGGGAAAAGGTGATGACCACAGCGCGAGTGACCTGCTTACAGAACGCGCAAAGAAATTGGGAAGCGAAGATATCGGTAACGGGCACCCACTGAGAAGTGTGAAAGAAGGCCCCCCCTTGGGGGAAGGGCTCGGGGGTGAACAGAAGCACGATGAAGTTATTGGAGCAGTAGAGAGTGCTAACGTAAGGAATGGCGATGTTGGGAAGGACCAGAGCGGTGAAGAAGACAACAACCTGCTACACTACAAATTGCATTTGCAAAAAAATAGAAAAAAAATAAAAAATATTCAAAATTTTTTGTTGAGCGATATGCAGAATGTGCTCCCGGTCGAGGCCAACATGACCATTTTTTGGTTGTTTATACAAAACCGTTGTAAGAAGAGGAAGAAGGATAATAAAAAGAACGGGCAAAGTTCCAACGTTGGGGGGGATTACTACTACGCTAGTGGCGCAGGGGGGAATAATGAACAGAGGAAAAGCGCCCCGGTTCATTTCGACTATCAGTGCTACGAGATGTTGTACAGGGTAGACAAGAAGGGACGGGGTTTCCACAGCTACCGGGAGTATGCGAAAGGGGGGAGATTAGGAGGCAGACACGGAGATAGCCACTTGGATCACCAGCGGGGCAACATATTCCTATTGCCCAAATTTTACCCCATAAACAAGGAATACGCCATTCTTTCAAAATACATTTTAGAAATTATAAAAGACATAATAAATTACCGAGTGAATTTTTTCGACTACAACAACATTTTACACATATTCACAACGTCAAAGGAGATTAACAAAATTCTTTCAAATATCTTTTTCTTCCTCTTCAACGAATTGGACCATAACTTGGCCTTCAACAATATGTACGCATCTCTGATGTTGTTAATATTAGTGGACGGAATTATAAAAAATAAAAATATAGATACACATTTTTACTGCCTACAAATTCTGAAGATGCTACTCCATGTTATTTTATATGAACATGATTTGAAATTAAAAAATATTTACCTCATTTTGTTAGTAAAAAGAAAGGCATGTGATATAATGATAAACTTTTGTTGCATGCTGAGGAAAAAAAACAACAACGAAATTATTAATATAGATTATTATTTAATTTATATTTTAAGTAAATTATTGACTCACAGTAAATGTACGTATATGCATATTTACGTATCCTATTATTTGATTTATTTAATGCCTTTAAATATTCACCTGAAGTTCTTTTTAGCCTACACGCCTACCTTTTTGGGAATATTTTTTAAGAAATATTTTTACCATAAGAATGGGTACTGGAACACGAAGTGCAAGACGACGTGCGGGTTGCCAGTTTCGCCAGAAGAGACCGAGTTAAATGAGCTGTTCAACTTTTTTTTCTTTCACATTTATACTCTTATACAAGGATCCTTGTACAGGATTTTCAAACATATGGACAATGTCCTTGTGTTGGATAATGCAGCTACATGCAGCTACTTAAAGAACTTAATGGACTTTGTCATTCAGCATGCCGATTACCATTTGCCACTGCTCTTGTCCATAATGACTGTCCTTGGTCGGGGTTCTGCCGCCTTCATTACTGCTGCACCGCGTCGTAAGCGGGGTTGGAAGCGGTTCAGGGCACACCCCAAAAAGGTGCACTCAAGACGACGAGGTGAAGCACTAAGGCGAAGGTATTCAGAGCGAGGCAACAAAGCTGCCAAAGTTAGAAGAAAAAAAATAAAAAAAAACAGACTTAGAAAGGAAAGGAGGAAAAAAGCGAAGAAGAAACAACGGCTCCTCGACGTTAGCGCTGTTCGCGCTTATGAGCACCAACACGATGTGCAGAAGATAGCAAAAAGGAAAAATTACCTAAAACATGTTAACAAAATTTATAATTATTATGCCAGGCAAAACCAAGGTGCCCAGGATGACAATGTGCACATGGGTCACTACAACAACTGGGACCATCGTGACGACCTGGACGATCGAGGCGATCTAATTTCAACAGAAAACATGAACACCACTGGTGTGAATAAAAAGGGATTCCTCACGGCGTATGTAAAAAAAAGAATTTCGCTAAACAAGACACTGCTGCAGAATATGATGCACACAAATCAGTTGCATGCAAACATTGCTGTAAATAAAATGCTTTGCAAAATTTTAAATAAATTTGAAAAAAGGAGGAACAAAAAAATGTCCCGTCGTCAGAGAAGGGACGATGGTTTGATTCTCTACAATTCGTGTTACTACTTTTTGTATACCCTCTGAGGGGAGAACCGTATAATGTGGACAAAAAAGGGGAAAAAACATGCAGGGGCGGGAATGGCACAACACCAGTAGGGGAAAATACGAACCTCCCTGATGTGTGCATGTGCAAGCCACGCAGCACGTAGAACTGCCTGCACGCTGCGCCCAAGTGGCACTTTTTTTTTTTTTTTTTTTTATAAGTCATTTAGGATGGACTGCTTCATGAACTGCAGGGAATTCATGGCATCGGACGACGACACCATTTTTACGTTATCTGCTAGCTCTTTTAAATTTGCGGGCCCGCCCTCCGCGTGGCTGCTGCGATTTGTTTCGAGCGTCTCGTCCTGTTGCTCGTCATGCTTCCCGCTTTGCAGCATTTTTTTGTTTTTTTTGCTTGTCCCCTCAACGGTGTAATCCTGGCGGGATGCGTTTGCCGTATCGCTCGCAGCGTCGTCATCCCCCTCCCCTGTGTCAACTCTTTCCTCATCCACGTTGGCCAACTCTGAACGCCACGCTTTTTTCAAACTCGAATTCGCCATCTCAGGCTGCACATTGGAAGCGGTGTCTTCCTGTTCCGCACGCTTAATTTTTTTTTTTTTTTTTTTTTTTATCTTAAATTTTTCCGTTTGATTGATGAAGGAGTTGTTTTTTGTTGGCCGCTGCGTCCTTTCCTCTTCAAAATGTTCATCCGTGGTGATGCCACTCGACGACGTATCTTCCGCATGTGCGTTTTCCCATATTTCGTTGGTTTCCCCTTGCCGTTTGATCTTTTCGAGCACCCTTTTGTTTTTTCCCTTTCCGTTGTAGGGGGTATTCATCTGGTCGTGTACTTGCGCATAGTGTTGACTGTCTTTGAGGTCTGTTTGTAGCTTCCCCCAAACATTGCTCCCTTTGATGGGGCGCTCAAACTGGGACAAAATATCGGCCCGTTCTAACACGTCTGACTTTGCCAACCTTTCTAGACGCTTCACCTTTTCCACTTTGGTCTCCCCCGTCCCGCGCGCAATTAAATCCAAATTGGCTAAAATGAATGTCTTAATTTTTTGTACTAACGCTGCATTACTGTGTAGGGCATTTTTATAAAAAAGGGAGGGTCCTTGTTGACTGGCTGTGGGGAGTTCCTTCTCCAATTTGATCAACTTAAAAAATAAGTTATGTACATTTTCAAAGTCAAATTTGTGAAGCTTGAGCAAAATTAAAAACAACTTTAACGTTACGTAGAGGGAAGAGCTGTTTCGAAAAATCAGATCAAGGTTGGCATTCGTCTCGTTATCAAGGATGCAAAATAGGAAGTGCTCGTATTGGATAAAAATCTTTTCTTTCATCTGTTCATTTGAGTAGGTTTCTACATTTTTGAGGAAAACGTAGAGGGTGTGAACAGCGTTGTTGTATAATCTGTGGATGATACTTTCCTCGAGGAAGATTCCTTTTTTCCCGCTTTGGTTACTTTCTCCATTTGAGCAACTTGCACCCCCCTCAACTTCCCGTATTCTGCGCAGAATGTTCATTAATTTTCCCGCTGCCGCTGTGTGAAGCGTATTTTGGGTCAACATCTTTACAACCCTAAAGAGGCACATAACATAGCTGACCAATTCGTCTAAAGCAGACGGGCACTTCTCCAGCAATTCTTTAAAGTAAGTACAAAAATTTGTTCCAACAAAATTTATTAAAAATAAATCAGACTCGTTATTGTGCATGAAGAATATTTTTAAAAAATCCACCAAGTGCTTTACGTTCATGCTTATCGATTCTGCGTCTTGTTCTTTTATGAGGCCCCGAAAAAAGGAGAACACGTTGTCAATTATGTAGGTAAAGAGGTTGGGTAGCTGTTTATTTTTCTCCCGGTTGGGGAACTCTCCGTGGAGAAAGTCGTGTGGATGCTTCCCTTTTAGGATCTCTTCAATGGTAAATTCTTCCTGTGGTGATTCATCCTTACAATAGACGTATGTCCCTCCCCCGTTGAGAGATACGTCCACTTTTGTTTTGTTGGCCAAATAACCCCTACACAAGGTCCCCAAGTAGTTGAGCACTTTCTGTACGTGGCCCAGCATGTCCTTAATGCTTACATTTATGTTAACGCATTCTACAGGCTTTACAAAATGAATATGCTCATTTGAGTTGCTAACCCTGTTATGGAGTAAACTATTAAAAAGACACAAAAGGTTGAAGAAAAAAAACAAGTTTTCTTTTTTCCCATATGTTAAAAATAAGTTGATATTATCATTGGAATAATTTTGTAACTTTTTATAAATTTCGTCATTTAAATTGATATTTTTTTTTTTGTTTAAATAGGTAGCTAATATTTGTTCAATTGTTTGTAGAGAGTACTTCTTCCTGTTTAACTGCATAATTAAAAAATTTAAGAATTCTCTTTCGCAATCTTTCACGGCGGGAATATTTGTATGTACAATGAGGAGCAGGGTGACGTTTGCAAGGTGAACAAGATATTCATTCTGTTGCAGGAATCCCAACTGTATGGTCATCAGGATCTGTAGGATATTCCTCACACGCTTCAAATAATACTTGCTCATTTGGGGGCAGTCCTTTGTAAGGACAAATATGAATTTTAAGAAAACGTAAAATACGTAAATTTTACAACTTAGCAATTTGTTCACTTCCCCTTGTGTGTGGTTTACCTCCAGATCGACTGTCCTTTTTATGAGTACATCAAACTGGTCGAACACGTTATTGGGGTGTAGTGATTGGTCCTTTGCCTTTTCCACTTGGTCATGCCCTAACTGTTTCTCCAACAAGTGCTTCTTATCATCCTCCATAGTTTTTTGTAGTGTCCCCTTTAGTTGTGATTCCTCATCAGTTCTTTTGCCTTTGTTTTTTTTTCCACCTCCGGTATCTTGATTGTAAATCTTGCAGTAATTTTCCTCTACCTCTTTGGCCATATCGCAGCTTCTCCTTAAGAGTTCATTTTCCGTGTTAAAGACGAACGTTACAAATGCTAGAAAGAAATACTTATCTTTTGTGCTGCTTGCAACAGTTCCGCTTTGGTTCACGTCCAGTAGTTCTACCACTTTCGTAATCGTCTCCTCATTGATGCTGCTTAATAGAAAGTCCCTTCTGTCTCCCCATTTTAAGAGTATATTTTTTTTCAAGTGGTGGAGGCAGAGACATACGTTGCATAAGTTTATCCTTTTGGCCTCCCACTTTTGAAGCAATTCGGTTAGCGGCGCATTTACCAGCCCGTTGAGCGGACCGTTCAGCACCATTGTGATCCTTCCCCCAATTCGTTCTCTTATGGGTGGGAGAGGACAAAAATAGTAGCCCTATTTAGAAAAAAAAATTTGACAACTGCTAACAAAAAAAACGGCAGTTATGGATGCTCCCCTTTGTGGTTTGTTCACCACAGTGGTGACTTCACAGCCGTTATAACCTCTTCACTGTTGCCGAGGGGCATCCTTTTAAACTCCGCGAGGGTTAATTCTGACTTTTTTTTTTTTTTTTTTTTTTTTTTCGTGCAAGCAGTAGAAGTTGGGCCTTGTTGACGCGATAAAAATTTAGAACAGGGCAAAAAATGTACGCAACGTTGGGTAATGCGAGTGTTTGCGCCTTTGTCGGTTCGGGAAATTTTCCACTCTGCCTAAGCGCACCGCTGGAATGGGAGAAGCATCAGATATGCACCAACCAGGTGTAAGAGAAGCTGAGTTGAGAAAGTAATGTGAAATGGCTAAAAGGTTATTACAAGGGTTCCCTCAGAACGACGTGACCCATTTTTTGCGGGACCACGCCGTGGAGTGAAAAACAAGGCCGTCACAATTTTCAACGCACCATGAAGTGAAGCGGGAACAGAACTAGGAGAAAATTATGTTCACAAATTTTAATAAGGGAGAAAAAAAACTGCACAACTCCTTTGAAAGTAAAATTTCGCAAAGATTAAAATGGAAGTATTAAATACATACCACACAACAGGCGTGGTAGAAGTCCGCCCAACGGCACTTTTTTTCTCCTTGGAGAGGTTTTCAAAATGTCTTTGTTGGTTTTTTTAGAAGGGAGCCAACTGGGATGAAATGAAGTCAAATAAAATAAAATAATTTAACCATATGTATCTCCTTTTGGGGGGCGGGGACTACACAGAAAGGTGACTCCAAATAGGGGGGAAAATGTCCAAATTTTTTTGTACGTAACTGAGCCGACAACGGATGATGCGTGAAAAAGGGGCGAGATGATCATATAAAAAAAACAAAAAAAGTAACTTGTGCATTTAGGCACACGTGCGTAAACACTAACGTGTGTTTGGGAATTAGCTAAATGAAGTGGAATATGGGGAAATGCATCATCGTTGTTGTGGACGCAGCGAGGAAAAAGAAGACGGAAATTTTCCCCCCCCTTCGCTTTCGTAATTTTCACAGTTGCCACAAAATGGAACGCATGGTTATTTAACGCGAAAGAGCAGATGACCTTTTGACATGCCATCAATTTGTATGCCTTTTTTTTTTTTTTTTTTGTGCAGTCTATAGTATGGATCGACGTGTTCTCATTTTTCAGCCAAAATTGGAGGACACTTGTGTAGGGTGTCGTTTCTCGCGCTGCGGCTGAGGGGGGCACTTTCGAGTATGTCTAGGTTGGCGTATGTTCACCTTGATATGTCCCCATACGCGTGAGCTCTTTTCACAGTTATCCCCCCAAGCGATGTTGCCAAAGGAGGCAAATTTTCGTTCGATCCGTTTCACTAAATTGAGAGCAAATGACACTTTCCACCAAAGCGGTGTGCATATGTAGACATTTTCCGGCAAGGGTGTCCAGGCGAACGGGTGATACTTGAGGGGCGTATATGCCACGCAGGAGGGGAATAAAAATAAAATAAAGAAAGTAAAAAAAAAATAGTATAGCAAATCAAAGCGAACCAAAGCAGGACAAAGAAACGCCCTTCAAAAAGAGCGCAAGCACCTAACGTGTTATGTTACCCCTTTCATTTTAGCCATCAGCAAAGAACAATAAGTTGACCCAGGTCAAACAAGAAAAAAAAAAAAAAAAAAACAGCGCAACGCGTTTTGTGCCATTGTTCTGTTTCGTTTTTGTCTAATAAGTACAATTTCGTGTTTTAAAAATATTTTCTGAAAATATATTTTAGAAAATGAACGAAACAGTTACACATTTGCTTCGTTGCTCTTTTTTTTTTTTTTCCATTTTACAAAAGATTAGCATTTGCGTTTGTTTGAGAATTTTTTTTTTTCCCAACCAATCAAGCGATTTGTATACAGAGGAAGCCAAAAAAAAAAAAAAAAAAAAAAAAAAAAAAAAAAAGCGGCAAAAAAGCTAAATGGCACAATAAAAATTGTACAATTATG
>NW_012192586.1:252589-270747 GCF_000956335.1 Plasmodium fragile | reverse complement strand
AAAAAAAAAAAAAAAAAAAAAAAAAAAACAGCGCAACGCGTTTTGTGCCATTGTTCTGTTTCGTTTTTGTCTAATAAGTACAATTTCGTGTTTTAAAAATATTTTCTGAAAATATATTTTAGAAAATGAACGAAACAGTTACACATTTGCTTCGTTGCTCTTTTTTTTTTTTTTCCATTTTACAAAAGATTAGCATTTGCGTTTGTTTGAGAATTTTTTTTTTTCCCAACCAATCAAGCGATTTGTATACAGAGGAAGCCAAAAAAAAAAAAAAAAAAAAAAAAAAAATGACAAAGCGGCAAAACAGCTAAATGGCACAATAAAAATTGTACAATTATGCTTATTGTACGTAAACACACAAACACAGAGCAAACGTGATGATACGAAAGGGGCGATTGTAATGAGTATGCCACCGCTCATTCAGCTCATTCCGTTCGCATCCTCTCTGTGCAGAGTTGGCATTCATGTTTTTGTTCCCTCCCGAGGAAGGCATATAGCCATAGCCCCTTGGGCGAAATGTTGTAAAGCTTCGAATCGGCAGAGTGACATGCGGAACAGGAAAAAAAAATAAAGTTACACAAAGTTAAAATAAAAAAGGAAGAATAAAAAAGAACGAAATGATGAAACGATAGTGAAACGAGAGTTGCCCAACTGGGGAATAGTCCCGTTTCCATTTCTATTTCCATCGCACATTGTTACATTTGAAAAGTTTCCCGTGTTAACAAGCTTTTTAATTAACCCAAAGTGTCTGTCATTTGTGAATTTTTTTTTTGTTTGTTTTCGTGTTGTTCGTATTGTTCCACCTGCCAGTTGCACAACCTGTGACTTTTGCGTTGTGTAAATATCGTAACAAGGTTGCCTTGACTTTCCTGTGCAAGGACACAGGAAGGGCAAAGTTGTAACCAGCGCAGAGTAAGTAGCACACAAAAGTGTAAAATAGCGTAAAAGTAGCGTAAAAATCGCGAAGGCGCGTGTTTTTCTTTACAGTGGCCCCAGCAACGCGGAACCTCTGCGGGTGCAAGGGCTGAATTGAAAACGCTCGTCCAGCGGGAGAGGTGCGATCGGTTGAGGTCCTCCACTCCTTGATCATCCCAGTGGTGAGAATAACTCTGCGAAGAGTATAACGCGGTAACGTTGCGAAGACGTATAGGGCGCAACCAGAATATTTCACCTTCGACTTTCCCAAGCGGAACCAACCGACGTCAGAAGGAACATACACAAAATGCAGCTACCCCAGCGCGCGCGCTAGGGCGGAGAACATATGCAGACGCGGATAAGCACGCCAGCGGTAGAGCACATTGATAGGACTACACAGACGTGCACACGCGTAAGCAAGCGCACCCACAGGTGCAGATACAACTCTTCCCGCTTCTTCAATCAAATAAAAGAGCAATGCATAACGCACGACCAAAATGACGACCAATTACAGATCGCTAAAGACAGCGGTGGACTACGAATATGGGTATATGATGAAACAAGGGATCGGGGAAGAAAAGTATTGGAGAACAAAATTGGGACCAAATAACACCTCGTTGAATAACCCCCCTTCGATCAGCTCCCATGTTGAAAATGGAAATGCCAAATTGGTGGAAGCGAAAAATGTGTGTGACAGAAATGACCACAAAGGTGAGCAGTCTGAGGATGAGCTAACAGCAGCACAGAGAAGTGAGACAAATGGTGAAATTTTCTTTAAAAAAAAAAACAACTACTACAAATATAATATATTAGGGAACTCCACGAGGGAAGACAACACGATCACCCCTTTGAATGGAAAGAAGCGCCATTGGTTAGACGGACGAAATGAAAAGAGTCAACACAGTGAACAAAATTTAAAGAGGAAAAAAATAAATGAAATTATAAATAAGTATAAGAAAAACATGACATTATTACATGGTAGAACAAGTAGTGAACACTCAGTTAACTGTGACGAAGTCAATTCAAAGGAAGATGAGTGCAACTCCCATTTTGATGGTACCTACAATTTGAGGGGGGCTAATCAAGTCGACTGTATCGATGCAGATCAGGCAACTAATCTTCAGGAGGAAGGGAATCCTCGGGATGGTACAAAGAGCCAAGTATATGATAAACACAACGGTGAGAATGAGCAGTGGGATAGGTTAAGGTCTCTTCAAAAGGGACATAAAGAAATGACAGAAAGTTCAACTCAGGACATTGCTGCTTCTCGGAAAGGAGAGGGAAGTGTGAAGTGGGAAAAGGGAAGCATCTCGAAAAAAAATTCTGAGCCAACAAAAATTGGTGAACATGGCGAGCGAAATTATATGACCAGGTATCCCCTCCTTTTGGAACAACGAAAGAAGGAATACTATTATGGCAGCTCAGAAAAGTTGATAACTCTGAAAAACTACGGCATTAGTTTGGGTTATAAAGACCGTGATGGTCAAGGGGGGGACAAAAGTAATTCAAAGCTTTCATCCCTTTTGAGCGAAAGGAAAAAGGAGGAAATGGAAGGGGCAGAGCGTCCGATTAAGCTGCATGCAACAAACAGAGCAGATAATCTTTTGCCCAGTTTCAATCTCCCCAAGGTGTATTACTCCTCTGAAGGGGACAAAAAGCATAGCGCACTGGACACCCATGTGGGTTTCTCCTGCAAGGGGAGGGACTTTCAAAAGGGTAAAAGCACCGGTGACACAAGTCGGGGTGGCACCCACCTGTTGGATGATGACACCGTCTCGAATAGTTATCACGAACTCGTGGGCACAGAAAAATGCAACTCTTTAAATGTTGACAAGTCCGCCGCTATTCAGGCAAACCTAATTAAAGGCGCAACAGAAGGTACCTCGACGGGAACATTTTCCCACTTTAATAAACTGTTTAACCAGACGTCGTTCACAGATCATGAAAAAAGGATTAGGGAAAAATTCGAGCAAATCAAACAAATGGAGAAGACGATCGATTTTGAGGAGGGTGTATCGGATGAGAATGGGAAGGGAGAGGATCAGCAGAATGGAGGAAGCAAAGAATCACACCATGTGGATGAGACCCTGGGCAAAGCAGGCAACGCAACGGGGCGTACAGAAAGTGGAGAGGGGAAGACAAATGGGGAGAACAACTATAGTGAGAAATTTTCGCCACTCATGGATAAAGAAGCATCAGGGGGTACTACTAATAAAGAGCGGACATCAAAGAGGGAGACCAAGTTAAGTTACACTTTCGAAGTTGGGGAGACTAAGCCTCAAGGAAAGGAAGAAGAACATCGACCAGACGAGGGCAACAATTCGTACCTTCACCAGGATGATACAAATGAGTACTCACATGGGGAAAAAAACTTATGCAACTTCAAGGGCGGGGAGAAATACGACACGGTTGTTAAGGCAAGCCATCCTGATGAACAACACACTCATGTTGATGATAAGCCATCCCCGTGGACGGTGGAGAATAATGATATGAATCTTTCTCTTTACGATAAGATTAAATATTCTGTCTTGAGTAAAGGGGAAAAGGATTCCCAATGGAAAAAAGGAGAGGAGGTAGACATTCACCACGTGAAACCCATTTCGGATTACAGCAAAAATGGGCTTAGGATTGAACAGAATAAAAAATGGGATGACTTGAGGGAGAAATATCTGGACCTGAAAAGAAGACATGGCCTGGATTCGAATGGAGAACATAAGAAAGGAGAAGAAGGTCGTTACGCTTTGGGGAAAGAAAAGGAAAAAGGTTCCTGGGTATCGAGCCAGGACAAGGACAAACTGTGTAACTTATGGGTCGGAGGAAAAACCAGCATGGGGGAAAGTCTCCCATCAACAAATGGAGTGGTGCCCCCTTTAGTTGAATCAACCTCCCATTTGGATCAATCGCTTAGAAAAAAGGTAGAGCAAAGAAGCGAAAAAAGGACAGAAGCTGAAAAGGATAAGGTGAAAATCACCAACTCTCACATGAATACGTTAAGTAACGATAAGACAGCAGAGTATAGGAGGAATGGTTTACCAACGCGTAGCGAAGGTGCTGGAAACAGCATCGGCCATCGCAAGCGAAATTGGGCAGACGAGGTGGGGAGGTGCACAGAGAAGCATTCCAATCAGGCACTTGCAGAACGGTTGAAAAGTGGCAAAGATAAAAACTTCGTCAGTGGAGACCTCCGTAACATTTATTCACGTAGCCCAGCCCACCAGCGAAGTAGGGGAAAAAGTGGGGAAGTAGACAAGGGTTGGAAATTTTCCCCCACCAAGGTGAACAAAATGGGAAAAACACAATTTGAGGCGTTCACCACAACAGAAGGAAAGAAGAATAATTCTTCACATATCGGTGTGGCCAACGCAAAGGTTACAATCCATGATAAGGATAAAGGAGGGACATACCAAAATGAGGATAACATTTTAAAAAAGTATCATCATTTTTTGAGGAAGTCACCCTCACCGAGGAGTCCATACATAAGAGCCAATAAAGTGAACGGGTACCAAAATCAAGTGCTTCACGAAAGTGAAGAGTTAAGAGGAAAGGGAAGAAGTAATCAGCCTGTGAATAATAGCCTAAGGAGGGACAATAACCACAGTGGTGAAATTGCGCAAGTAAGAGATTTGGCAAAGAAGAAACCTCCCATGAGGAAAGGAATGTCAGGCGAGGAGTACGTGGGAAGGATAGGCAAACTAAACCCTCAGAAGAAGGACAAAATCAACGTAGGCGTAAAGACCAAAGCGAAGAATCCACTCTTCTATTCAACGAATTCCCAAACAGATATGCACAAAAAAAACATTGTTGAAACTATTTCAAATGATCTGCACGTGTCCAATATACACAGTCTGGAGGAAATAAAAAAAAAATATGAAAATGTGATTAAACGAGTGAAGGAAAATCTTTCTAGTGACAACAACTACTCGAAGATGCAAGGAGAGGGGAAAAGAACCAACTCGAATGAAAGGATAAAAGAAAATTTGGACATGATTAAGGAACACTTTAATAAAGAAAAAATGAAAATAGATGAGGAGAACAGAATGAGGCATGAAATTAACATGAGGAGGAAGATGTACGAATTAAAGATTAGGAAAGATTTTGAGGAAAAAATTAGAATTCGCAGGGAGATGAACGAGAGGAAGGTAATGGAGGAAGGTCCAAGCGGACAAAAAGAAAATGTCCGCGTGGTGCATAACCCCCCACAGGAAGACATCCATGCGGAAGAAGCGGAGAATGGCGCACTTGAGGGTCGACACGGAGGTGGAGCAAAGGGTAATGAGGTGCAATATGGGAAGGCGGCACAACGGGAGACGCAGAGAGACGCGATAAAACCAGGAAAGAGCAAACAAAAGAAAAACATCTTTGAAGATTACTCCAGCGATGGAAGCTATTACAAATACATGTACAGAAATCTTTACGAAGAGACATGGAATAACAAAACGAAAAGCCACTACCACGATGTGGGGGACAATCTGTACCTGGAAGATTGCTCAGATCATTTTTTCCTCAATGCGAAGACACACCCTTCAGTTGCCGATACCCTTTCGAACAGTTTTGACAATGAGTTGATATCACTGAGCAAAATAAAGTTTGACGATTTTGACTACAATTATTTGAACGAGATTAACAGATCTGTGTTGAAGAAAAAGGAAACCCCGCTGCGTTCACTCGGTGCAATTCAATCACACCGTTCACCTTATTCACGCGTTTCGTCGCACGGGGGAGATGAGATGGGAAGAAATCCCAATCTGTTGAAGCCGAAGGTCATATTGACCGACAGCGAAGGGAGCCCCAGAAGGAAATGCGCACAAGGGAATACACAAACGAATGGTGGAGGACATAACGAAAGTATCTTTAGCGATTCGTCTTTAATCAAAAAGCGAGAGAGGCGTGGGGGGAGAAAAGCTCCCGAATGCTTGCGCATCCCAGCGAACTCCAGTGCGTACAAACAAAACGACAGCGAGAATATTCTGAACAAGCTGCTGCTGATAAAGCGCCAGAATAGGGCGCGCGCAGGGGAGCCGCGTGAAGAGGTGGAATCATATGAGGAGGTGGAAGCAAACGAGGAGATAGAACCAGCTGGAGAGACTGAAGTAGATGAGGAACCCCTCATGGAGGAAGAAAACAAAACCGACGTGGACGAAGTCACCCTGCAGAATGACTCACCTGAAGAGGAGAATGTTCATCTCGCCAAAAAGAAACAGACACGAAACAAACCAAGCTGCAGCAATGGTAAAAACACGAGGGGAAGTAACCGCGTCCTACAGAAAAACATCAGCCCAGAGGAAGAACATTCGACGGGAATAAAAGAATCCAATTTGAGAGAGACGGATGTGGGAAAAAAAAAAAAAAAAAAAGAAAGGAAAGTAAACGAATGGAGAGATAAAAATAATCAGAAGAACCATTCGAATAGATTAGAGAAGGATCAACAAAATAAAATGCCAAATGAATCGAGCGGAAGTGACGAAAGTGAAGACGATGAAAACCATCTGAAGCGTTCTTTATCGTCATCGGATAACGGAATTCCAAAAATTAACATTCTGAACAATAGGGAGAATTATATTCCTCTAGACGTTGCTCTTAACTTTGTAATAGACAATGAGAAACTGAAAAAAACGAACGTGCAGAAGGAACATAAGGGAAGCCAAAAAAAGAAGTAAGCATAAGAAACGTGGCTTCGTTCAGTGCTATTAGTTCTGGGGGGGAGTGTGTCTCCTCGAGAAGGGCCACTCCTACCGCTAGGCGGAAGTCCGCCTTATGATGTTACCTCTTCCTCGTCGTAAACTTTTGTTGTACACCACATCATTTCCCCCCGTTTACGCCTTTCTTCCATGCAGGACCTTCGTGCAGTGGCTGATGGACGAGCGCAAGAAACGACTAAAGAACAATTTGCCCATTGATATTTGAGATGACCCCGCGGAGTTATTTTTGTGCGCCACGCTTGTGCGATTATGTAAGCGCGTAATTTTAGCGGCGGTGTGTCTACGTCAATTTTGACAAAACATGCGTCACCCAATTTGCGTAATGTGGTCGCTTCCGCGCCAACATGTTTGTGTGTAACTCCTGTGTGCTTTTCAACTGTTGTGAAGAAAAAGAAAAAAATGATAAAATAATGCAAAAACGCATTAAACTTTTTTTTTTTTTTTTTTTTTGTTTTTTAAAACCTCGTGTTTTACACGGCCCAAAGGCGGGGTCTAGAAACATGTTTGTAAACAATTTAAACAAGCGCTTGTGAATTTTGTCATTTGGACGCATGGCGTGGTGAAAGGGGCCATGGCAGGGGGGTAGTAGACGCGTGCATGTGTGCAGGGAAAAATGTAAAAAAAAAAAAAAAAAAAAAAAAAAAAAAAAAAAAAAAATATACATATATTTATATATTTACAAAATGCGAAAAATACTGAAACTGCACCAAATGAGACTTGACGCGGATGGTGCAAAAGGTAGGTCGCAACAAGACAGAGCATTGCAATGACCTCATTTTATCGTCACCTCGTTTTGAAGAGAAATAGGATTGCAATTTTGCCCCTACTTAAGAGTATGTTTATTTGTTTATTCATTTTTTTTGAATTTTTAACCGAGTGAGGAAGGAGGAAGACGCTGTTGATGGAAAACACGCGCCCCTGCTGATTAAACGCACAACGGAAAATGGTGGACAGGTGAACAATCTGCAGTGCGTGCACAGAGGAATTAGCAGCGTAGGGAATAAAAAAAAAAAAAAATTTTAAAAATAATAAATAAAGCAAAACAAAACGGAGCGATGCGAAACAGAAACACCGCGCTGCATTTGCAAGAACAGGGTCTGACCTCAAAATTGGCGAATCGCGGCGCAAACGCTACCAATTGAGAACACCTCTCAAACGAAAGCTAAATAAAAATGATATGTGTAACGTTAATCAAAGACAGCGTGCGTGACAAGTTGTCTGACTTAGGGTTAAGCGTTTTCATAGGTATGTCGTACATAAGAAACACTCGTAAAAATTTACCTACACACTCATCATATGCATCTCAACCCTACTGCGTCCTCAGGAAACTTAAAGCGAGCAAAAAAATTACTAAAGAATAATGACATAAATAGCAAATTTTTGGTGAGAACGAATAGCGGGTGTTGTGTTTTTTTATTTTGAAGTGCTCAATCGGGCATGACAGTGGCATAGAAAAAAAAAACACACATAGAGAGAACTGCGCACAGACAATGCGCATTGGGCATTTGTATACGCCTTCATAGAAATGCAAACAGAAGCGCATCCACGCGTATAATCAGTCATGCATGTACTCATTTGCTTTTATCCTAACTTCCTCAGAACAACAACAGCTTACTCCACATCTGTGCTCACAATGAAGACACGAACATGTTCCATTTCCTGCTAAGCAATGGGTGTAACTATAAGCATGTTAATGTAAGGCGGAGGGGAGGAAAATATGTCATTGGCTGCTTACCCAAACGGAATATAATTCCTGTAGAGGAGGGGGACAACACTTTTTAAAAAAACGCCAAGATCAATGGTGTGGAAATGCACACTAGGGTTAAGAAGATGGTTGAAACAATTCCCCCTCCTATTTTACAGTATGACATGGAGTGCTTGTCTCCTTTCCTTGTTCCTTTGTTCATTTTTCTTCATTTATTTATTTTTTGTTTTTTTGTACTCATTTTGAACTTATTTCCGCCCTGTACCCTTTTTCAGGAAAACGGAGACTCCTGCCTGCACATCATCGCGCTAAATAACAACGTCTACTGCCTGGATATCCTCTGTCGGAACAGCATCAAGGAGATCATTGACTTAAAGAATAAGGTACGTGTACAATAGGTCCTATTAAAGAGGGCCATGTCTTTTAAAAATTACCAAAAAGATACACTTAAAAAAATAATGTTTATACTCCTCTACATGCGTCTAAATGTCAGGAAGGAGATACGGCTTTACACATTGCTATAAAAAATGGGTTTCCGGAATTTTTCACCCTACTCATAAAATATGGCGCAAACGCGAGCGTAAAAGACGACGTAAGTGGTGCCTTCGTTTTGGCCGTTTTGTCCCCCGTGCGGGAGAAGAGACCATGAAAAGAGTTCCCCCTCTTCAGTCCTTTTGCCCATTTTTGTTGAAATTAGCTCCTCCGACGGGGCCACCGCGAAAAGAGTTTATTCATTGCGTTTTTGTTTTCCCTTTCCTTTTCTTTTTTTTTTGGCAATTTGGCTCCATGAATTGGTGCTTTATGTCTATTCCCCACATTTTACCTCTTTATTCCTGCCCCCCCTGTTTTGCCAGTTTGACATGGACGCCTACGAATTGTTGGACCTCTACAGGAAGAAGGAAAAATTTTACGATTGCAATTCGAGCACATATGCGGACATGTTTAATTTTTTAATATCCACGAGGAAGGAGCGTTAGAGAAGTTTTTTTTGAATTTTTTTAATTTTCTGTTTTTTGTCGTCCGTTTTTTTTTTGCCCTGTTTATGTGAACAGTATGTATAGACGCGCTCTGCGCACATATATTCGCATGCTTTTTTAAAACGTGAAATTGTAAATTATGAATAAAAGCAAAGGAGTTATATCTATGTTAGTGATTTTTTGGGGGAGCTGTACAAAGGGAGACGCTGTTAGCGGGGTTGTTAGTTGCTCTGGCGGCATTCCCAACCCCGCAGCAACTCTTCCGCAAACGTGTTTTAGTCGCAAGTGTTGATGACACATTTTAAGCCCATTTTTAAGCATACTTTTTAAACCCTTTTCCAACCTGTGTTTGTGCCCCCCCTTGCTGCTTCTCCCATTTCGCGTGCCCCATTACATACATACAGTGAACAAACACACTCCCCCCTCGACCCTTTTTTTTTTTTTTTGAAGTATTTTTAAAAAATACAATTTGAAACACATCCCCCCCCGTCACATGATGTAGTTACTCGGAAAAAATGACTTCCTGAGACCCAGCGCACTTACCCAACCTCTGTGCTTGGGTGTTCCCTCATTTTCTCTGTTTTCCCATGAACATTTTATAATGTTAAGTAATTTTTTTTTTTTCGTCTTGGCACATGTGTGTATATTTTCCCTGAGGAATAGCAATTACGTCTGCTGCTTTTACACCCCCAAGGTGTGCTGTACAAAATTCTTTTACTTGAAGGAGTCCAATGATGTGTCGAGTTCCTCCGAGGGGCGCGAACGGTACATGCAGGTATGCCGAGTGGAGCGCGCCACGTAAAGGTTATGCTGTGGTGTTAGAAGCGTTGGCTGGATGGTAAAGCTGCTAAAACTAGAGAGAAGCGTCCATGACTGCCTAACTTGTTCCCATGGACACGCACAGCCACGTCGCCGAATACAGAACGCAAACACTCGAGAGAAATAAAAAACCAAAAAACTCCACTTTTTACAATTAAGGAAAAGAAAATGAAGCAGCTGAGGCTCAAGGCGGAAAACAAGGTCGTCAAGCAGTTGCGAATAACACCGAGGTAATGGGCAAAGCGAATTGTCCATTAATACATGTGTCCATCCGTGTCTATGTGTACCTTATCTCTTATGGCTGTGTTCTCCCGTGGCCCCTCTCCCGCGCTAGCACTCATGTGCGTGCACCTCAACACCTTCTTGGTAGAATTGGGGACAACGATTTGCTTATAAAGATAAATTCAGCGAAGCAATTTCTGCTCAGAAGACACAGGGTAAACGGATCTTTCACACAGTTGTGTGTGGAAAAAAAAATGTACCAGCATACGTATGATGATACAAATTTTACTTGTGGGTTGACAGTAGACTCCGCAAAAAAAAAAACCCACAATATTTTCCCCCTTAGGTAAAATTTATTTTGACACTGAAGGGAAGAGAATATACCAATGTTGAAAATGTAAAAAGAATTTTCGCAAAAATTTCCGAAGAATTAAAAAGTTACGGCAACTCGGAGACCATGCGGCAGAACGGAAATGTGGTATCTCAATTGTTTAATTTGAAGGCTAAGAGGAAAAATGACAGCTCACTCGGGGGGGCAGGAGGCGTTAAATAGGGGCGCACATGTGTGTCTGAAAAGCAGCAAACGGCTACAACAATTTGATCATCTATAGGTAACGTTTTTTCCCTTTTTTTTTTTTTTTTTTTTTTTGTGTACAATCAGCATTTGTGCTCCCCCGCCAATTTTAAATGCGAGTTTATGTGCATGGGGTGGGGACAACAACCTTTTTGGTCTTTCCTCAATTTTGTTCAATTTGCTTGTGGGTTTTTCCCGCCCAGCTTGGAACAAGTCGTATTTGTGAGCGTGCGCCATGGATACTTGGCATGACGTTGACGGCAATTGAAAGGGAGTTTTAAAAGTTTGTTGTGGCTGTCCGCTTGTTGCAGCTCACGATTTGTTGCGCTTCCCTCTTTCGTGGAGCACTATTAACTAAAAAAATTAAAAAAAAAAAACATTACAGCGGGGGTTTCCCGTGTTCAGAAAAATCCCCTGTCTATTTGGCTGCGCCCTTGCACACACATTCGCATGAAGAGATGAGGTGCATGATTGGAGGGTGAGCTGGGGAGCGTATATCTGCTGGACAAATGTTGACGAACTATAATGTACGATGTGTGTCCCTTCACATGGAGTAAAAGTAAACTTCTTTTCTTTTTACACTCAAACATGTGTACAAGTATCAAACCCACACAAATGAACGCCCATTGAGGGGGGAACAAATGTGAACAAATTGCATGTCTCGAGTTTCCTCTTCTTCCTTTTTTTCTTTTATTTTTTTTGCGCCGTTCAATAATCTGATAAATCGTTTGTCATTGCTCCACAACATTTTTTAAATTTCTTGTTGGACCCACATGTGCACAATTTGTTGTTATACTTGGAAGACCCCTTGACATAAAATCTGTGTTTATTAACGTCATCGTATCGAACAAAATTATCATCACTGTCGTCATTCTTAACCATCCTGTTCCGCAACTCTGTCTCAATTTGGTTCATTCTTAAATCACCAATGAGGTATTTTCTTCCCTTGTTGAATATGGAGTACGCACTTACGCCGTTTCTCCCCTTATCACCGTCATCGCTCGTGTGGTCAAGGTTTAAAAAAATAATAATAATCAGAACAAGGATCACGTACACTACGCCAAATATGTGGTAGAACAAGTAACATGAACATAATAAAATGGTGGATGTAATTTTCGGGTGGGAGTACACTATGCTGCTGCCATTCTTCTTCTTGGCGCTCTTTTTTTTCTTCGACATGTCTTCTCACGTACCCGCGTAAATGAAAGGTTGCTTGTGGGCTGTTCGTACAAAGTGGAAATGCGAGGCAAATGTGAAGCAAATAAGGGGAAAAAACCATATATGCAACTTCTTTTCCGATACTTCTCTTCATCAAATTAGCTATCCTTAAAAACAGGTTAAGGGGGAGGGGACCTCCTTTCGCTTTCCTTACTCCTTGTGCATTTTTGAATTTAACTCACTTGGGGTGTCAACTGGCAAGGAAGTCAAAATGAAATAAACAAAATGTAAACAGGAGGTACAGCGACCACAAGGTGCTAAAGGAGACTGTTGAAATGTGAAATTAATCTGTGGGGCGCGGCGTCCCCCTTTTAGTGCCTCACATTTTTGCCATTATAGCGCTTCCCGCCATTAGGATGCTATTAAAAAGGGGTGCATTCACCGGGCTCCATGTGGTGTATACACTTACAAGCGCGTATGCGGGGAGAGGGCGAAAGGATACACAAAATTGGTGCGTTCGATGGTTTCCTTTTTTGTACACTTTTTTGGCCGATCAACAGTTCCCTCGTTTGCGTGTTGTGTTGTGTTGTGTTGTGTTTTTTTTTTTTTTTTTTTTTTTCTAGCTCCTCAAACAGATGAGCAGCATCATTACGTAAACACCTTTTCCTCTCACCCGTGTTGAACTGTTCCTTTTTATCTTCAAGTTTCGAACGATCGAGTGTTACGCCGCCCACAACTACATTCCTTATTTTGTGGCCATCCACACGCAGCGCTAAAATGGCAAACAAAGTGCTGGAGGATAAACAGAAGAAAAAAGGTAACACCACATTTTGCACGTCCCCGTCAGTGCGCGTCAAATATGTGTAGAAACGGGGGGGGGAAAAAAAGCAGAGGCATAATTGGCGGGGACAAGCGCATGGGAAGAATCCCCCCACCTCACGACACCCCATATTGGCGGCACCTGGGTGAAATATGTGGACCCATATGTGTATAGCCCCTAAGTAGGCGTTAACTTATGTTGCCTCCCTTTCCCTTTTCCCTTCAGGATTTTGTAGACGACTCTGCGGCGGGGCTTATTACGCCCTTAAGGGTCCAAGCATAACCCACAGCGTCCTGTTTGGAATATGTGGAGGTACTATATGAGCACTCACTCTATGTGTACAGTGCACCAGTCATTCGCAAAAGAAACGTTTTGTGAAGCTGCCCCATACAATGTGTTATATCACTCCCCCTTTTCGTAGGCCTCATATACTACGGCGCCTACTACGGCTACAGGTATCTTAAAATCTCCTTTTTTGATACTACGCATGTGTCCAACGAAAGCAGAAGAAGATTTATGGAAAAGCAAATGTTGTTTTATAACGACATGGGTTACAACTTGTCCATGAAGTACATCGGTAAGGGGGTGTGCCCACACACGGGGGGGAGGTGGACCCGCAGAGTAGGAATACTCCAAAGAAATACGAGCACGTAGGTAACCCTACATAAACAATTGCGAACATGTGCCTTTTATATTTTATATTTTTCACTCTCCCCTTTTAGGAAATTTATGTAAATATTATGACCCTGTTGCGCTGAGACTTCCCTTTCAACCACTGTAATTAGAAAGAGAAAACAAAAAAAAAAGAGAGAGAATACCATTTACCGTCCATTTTGCCTTCCCATGGAAGTTGCTCCACCAGTACACCATGACATGGGTCACGCGGAGGGACACCCGCATAGCAACTGTGCAGTGCTATATGTGTTATGATTGCATGGCTAAAACCCATATGTTTTGTCCCCTTCTTTGCTCCAATTTGCAGCGATGACAAGTATAGGCTTTAGTTTTGCGAAGATACGCTACGGTTTATAGTCCTCATCATATGAAGGGTCACGAGCATGAGTACAGTGCGTGTTTTTTTTTTTTTTTTTTGTTTAAAATGTGTATAAAAATATGGACACCCTTCTGTCCTGACAGTGTTGAAGGAGTATAATTGCCATTTTGCGTGCTCCTTTTTTGCGCTATAAAAATGGATAATCAGTGTGCCCACTACATTTTCAGTACCGTTTTAATGGAGCCAATGAAACGCAGTTGTATATATATGCCAAGTTGGTAATGTTTTGTGCATACGATCTGAGCATTCGTGCAGAAGAAACACATCACCGCCTCGCGTTGTTAGCGTACCATCGAGGGGATTGTCCTTACCGTCTTGGGGAACGCTTTTACGAAGGCTCCCTCGATGATGTTATTTGTTTTATCTCGGGAAATTCAGCCCGTGACATGCTTTGCATTTTCGTGTCCTGAATGTATTTTGCATC
Organism: Plasmodium fragile; assembly: GCF_000956335.1. Lineage (NCBI taxonomy): Eukaryota > Apicomplexa > Aconoidasida > Haemosporida > Plasmodiidae > Plasmodium > Plasmodium fragile. The sequence goes on along the minus strand of NW_012192586.1, from coordinate 256,380 downwards.
CCCTGTGCGCGCCATAGTTTCATGTAAAAAGTGGCCCCCAAGAAAAAAAAAAAAAAAAAAGGCATAAATTGCAACGTAGTTATAAGTTCCAAAGTGGTAACGTTTTTCTTTCCACCATCCGGTGTGATTGAATTTTTTTCTTTTTTTTTTGGCCCACTTTTGGGACCTCTCAAAAAAAACGACGTAAAAAAAGCATAACCAAAGGTTCAGTGCGAAATTAGCACCGTAAAATGGAAAAAGGACAAGGTGAAACAAAGCGAAAAATAAATGGAAAAGAAAAAAAAAATGAAATGCAATATATCAATAAAAATAAACGCGAAAAGGGTGTTCTTCCAGCGGTCCATCAATCTGAATTTTTGTCCGCCCCCTTTTAATATTTGTTAATACATTCCTTACGACGTGGATTAAATCAAGCGTCAAGATGAAGGGTAGGTAACGGTGCCTATAAAAATGTCGCTCCCACAAAAAAGGAAAAAAAATAAATAGAAAAAAAAAAAAACATAACATAAAATAAAATAACACATGCGTATCTCTTTTTATACGCATATAATATCTCACCTGTTTGGGAGAGCGGGTTTTCAAGTACGCGGAAATGTATAAGCTGTTGTAGTACCCGCAAAACGTGTACCCATCAAATATGTAAAAAGATACGCATCCAATAAGGTTGAAGCAGAATAGTGTTATACCGCGGCGTACGTACCCACCGATGCCTGGTACGAACCACGTGCCATCAGGAGCAACTTATGCAACTGACCCAGTATAACGCGACATTTTCAGTAGATTCCTCGCTTACGCAGCTTGCTCTGTTATGCGAACGGTAAAAGCGTGAGGGGAAAAAAAAAAAAAAAAAAAATGAGCAACACTGGGGAAGTAGGAAACCCTCCAGATGAGGTTGAAGTGGGGGGAAGTGAAAACGTATCAAAGGCAAAACAACAAGATGAGGAAACGCTTTCAAGTGACGACAAAAGCTCTAGCAGTGATGAAGACCATGACGGTTTATTACTCACTTCCAAATTTAAAAAAAAGTTCAGCGATTTGTTACTCAAGTTAAAAAGTAAAGATTCGAACTTGCTGTCCAAGGAGGGAGATTTTTTTTTCCACGACAGTGATTTTGAGACAGAAGTGTCTGACGACGGGGAGGGCGACGAAAGGGGAAAAGATGACCAAGTTGGTGAAAGCGCTGCAAAAGAAGGCAACCTGAACTATGCGGAATACTTCAAAGACATACTAATGAAGGATGGGTCACATGCCATTGACCAGGAGGAAGAAGAACTGATCGAGAAGGAAAAGGAAGCATGCTCGAAAGAAAACAAAAAGAGCTACATAAACGAACAGGAGGAATTAAAAAAGAAAATTTTAGAAGCATGCAAAATTGCAGATGAAGAAAACGAAAATGAAGGTGATGATGAAAATTTTTTCACTATAAAGGAAAAATCAGAAAAGGAAATTTTGGAGGAGAAAGCATATTATGAAAATTTTTTAAAGACATCCAAAATTGTCAAGGAAGAGGATGGGCTGTTAAAGGAATACTGGAATGACAATTTAAATAAAGATGAAGAATTTTTAAGGGACTATATTTTGAAAGAATTGTGGAGGGAAGACAAAATACACAACGTTTATGAAGACATTGATGAAGTTGATGATGAAGATTTGGACAAGGCTGCTAAGTTTGAAAAGACGTACAATTTTCGATATGAAGAACAGAATGGAAATATTATAAATTCCAACCCGCGCCATATACAGAGCAGCGTGAGGATTGATTTAAGGAAGGAAAAGAGGAGGGAAAAGCGGAGAGAAAAGAGGAAGAGACAGAGGGAAAAGAAGCGGAAGAAGCTTACGGAGGATTTGAAAGAGGGGGACAGCAAAGGGGGCGGGAAAAAGAAAAGAAAACTGGACCAAAATAGGACAAACAATAAAGAGGAGGACCCCCATAATAATGACAACAACAACCTTGTTAGTGGCGAGTGTGGAGGAGACGAGGAGGAAAGCACCACTGCCAACACGTCCTTACCAAAGGAGAAAAAAAAAAAAAAAAAAAAAAAGGCAACTGATGAACATTCCGGTACAGGGGAAAATTCAAACGACCTGTGGTTTTTATGCGACGAATGCAATGTGCCCATAAGCCCCCTCAGTTATGTGTATGAATGCACCTTTTGCGACAACTTTGCCGTGTGTAAACCTTGTTTTAAAAAAATAACACATGAGCATGATTTGAAAAAGCTGGTAGTACCTGCGCATTGCGCACCTCCAAAGGATTACCTAAAAGGGAATGCTCCTGACAAGGGTGGATCCAAAGGTAACCACCATGACGGTGTGAAGAAGAAGTCTAGCGAGTTGGAATACCTAGAGAACGACTCGAGTGCTTATGAAGACCTAATTGATGACATGCCCATTCGATTCAAATACTTCAAAGTGAAGCCAGAAAATTTTAAACTCACCACTGATTATATTTTAAAAACGGACGACGAAACATTGAATCAGATTGTCCCCCTACATTATGTATCCCCCTACATCAAGCACGGCACAAAGGCTAAACTTCGGGGCTTGAGTGGACAAAAAGGCGATAGCCAGGAAAAGAAGAGATCGAAATTTAAAGGGAAGACTGCGGCACACAATGAGCAGGGCGATTAAGGGAGTATATCCCAACCGGTGTTATCATGGCATATTATGGAAACGCCTTTATGTTACGCACCACTTCAGGGTAATATCACCCAATGAACCACACGCATAATGGTGTAAAAAAAAAAAAAAAAAGTTTAAAGGTTTACAAAAAAAAAAACTCCCGGCAGGGGGAAGTGTGTTTAAAGGTGCACAGAAGTGGACACCTGATTAGTAAAAACATATCAAATTTGTAAAGCGCATGTTGTGTGCACGTGAGAACACGTGTTGCAAGCGCACATAGCCCTTTTTGTAAGGGCAAAAGAAACAGGTGAAAAAAAAAAACTGTTTCGTACTTTAAAAAATGTTTTTATGTGTGCAGTATGCAGGAGTCTATAAATTAGCATATGCCTGCACACGCCAGGGGAATTTGTCCCTGTTTTTTATTTTTTTACTTTTCAGCAGTTTATACTTTTAAAAGTATAATTTTTTTTTAATTGTTTATTGGAAGTCATCTCTTGGGGGCGAGGTGTCTTCTATATACTTCTTTGTGCATTGAATTATTATATATGTTTATTTACCTATATGCCCATCCCATGTTCTTTTTTTTCCCGATTTGTTGCATTCTAGGAGAGGCATCTGTGTCTCTTTCCCCCCTCCAACTGAATCATCTCGAGAGGGGGTTACCCAACATTTTAAAATTCCCATTAAGTATATTGCGGCGACACTGCGCATAAGCCTTTCTCAAAATGATGCAGTTTTCGTCCACCTCGTTCAAGTCATGGTTGTGTAGGCATTCTTCGAAGGTAGCGTTTTCCCGCTTATAACAAATTGTGTTTTGGTAACATGCGATCATATCACTTAGTATTTTCTTGCACGAGTTCGATGCCTTCCGGTGTGGGGTATCTGCTTTTACGTCAAGCATGTTGTTGAGGAGTGGCGGGAGGTTATGAAAAAAAAAAAAAAAAGAATCAAAATGGAAAATGTGTATATACCCTCTGACGTTACATCAACCCGTTCTTCATCTTCATTCCAGTAGTCCAACACGTCTTTTTCTGCGACACCAGGTGTAGCCTTTTGTTCAGGAGGGTAATGTTAACATTTCGTGATTGAACAGAGTGGATGTGCAAGTAAATACACAACTACATTCATATGCCCTTTTTTTTTTTTTTTTTTTTTTTTAAAATGTGTAT
>NW_012192586.1:206522-248999 GCF_000956335.1 Plasmodium fragile | reverse complement strand
AAAAAAAAAAAAAAAAAAAAAAAGAGCTGTGTCGATCGCAAGTGGTAGTGCAATTAGTAATATTTACTAATATTTTACCACCTATAACAAAGGGTGAAAAGTGAATTGGCGGAGATTTGCCAACCAAATGACATAGGAGCGAGCGCCTTAAACACAAGGTGTGGCCATATGCTCGCCTCTGTGCGCATCGTCGTCTGAAGGTCGCATGCACTAGTTAACCACAATTTGTGGCTTGTCATTTTTTAAATTCGAAATGGTAATGTTATTATTTCCTTTCCGTTTTGCACGACCATTGGAAGAATTGTCTCCAGTACTATTTGGCTCATGCTTCAAAGAAGCTGCTATTCTAGCGTCGACGGTTGATTCCTTTGGAATGTCCACCTTCGAGCTAAGTCCCGTATACACTCTCTCGTCGATAGTTAAATTATTTGTATTATAACAGAACAAAGCTTTTAATATGTTAGTAATCCACCTATCTCTGTCTTCTTTGCTTCGTTCACAAAAGAGCAATGTTTCCGTATGGGAGCGTATTTTCCAGCATTCCCTCGTTTCTTCTATGGTCTCTATTGGAAGCTTTATAGTGTCAAATGAAATTTCTTTTACGACATTGGAATTTTGTGTGTCCTTAATGAGTATTCCTGATGAGGACATTTCAACTGCATACTTGGTTAAGTTAAAAATGTCAGTTGAGTTGAGTGACACATCCAAAATGCCTTTGTCGCTGACGGAGCATTCGCGACCACCGCCCATTAACAGATGGTTGTCCTTTTCGTCGTGTAAAATTTCTCCCATGTTGTTCAGCTCCTTGTCGATATTTTTAAATTCTAATTTGTTTTCATTGCTGCTACTGCTGGTGCCACTGTTGTGGGTATCCCTCTGTTGGCTTGTCGCCTCCAGATTTTCCGCATCGAATTCGTCATCTTCATAGTTGTCAAACTCGTTCAGGTCTTCCGAGTAATTTTGGTTTAACTTTTGGTACTTTGGTTTTTCCTGCATGAAGTTCTGTGATCGCAGGTACTGCAGGTAGTTATTTCTGGCAAATAAATTCCTGTGGCCTCGGCAGGTGCAAACGAGACAGATGGCGGACAAAAGGGAGAGGACTCTCATTTTGTAGTGTGCACGGTGACTCAGCTAGCCAAATTGGAAAAAAAAAAAAAAAAAAAAAAAAAAAAAAAGCCAAACTGTGTGCTACAAACCGAAAAAGGGACAACAACACAATTGAATGGCAAAATAATTTAACTGTAGGAGAAAACTGTTTTTCAGTTATTTACAATGTTCAGCAAGTCTTTAAGAAATTCCACAAATGTGAGCGAGCAGTTGGAGTGTGCATATAATGAGGACAAAGCACGTGTTACAGGGTAAGATCATCTTGAATGCTAATCCCCCGACATACCCCTACATATACATACCGTGGTTTTCCTGTGGGTGCCAGTAAAGGGATGAATTTTGTTCATTTAAAAATGGAAACGGGAAGAATAATGATAGAAAGTCATATGTACATACAGAGATGAAAAAAGAGAAAAAGAAAAAAAAAACACACAAATGTGTATGTGTATACATTTGTGTGTATAGAGCTGTATGTACCAACATGTGGGCTTCCATGCGGGGATTCAAAACGCATCCATGCTGGCTTTTCTTAAAAATGAACTCTTTCCATTTATCCTCAAGAATAGAATGAAAACATCTGTGTTGTTTAAACGTGCCAAATTTGTTAGACAAAAAATTTTTCTTGTTTTTGTGAATTATCAGGAAACAAAACATGCATATTGGAATGTACACGTATATATATATGTACACGCACATATGCCTGTGTGGGAGAGCATCCGTACATGTGTAGTTACCCTTGCCCGTTCTTGCAACTTCCAAATTGGGAGCCAACAATTTAGGCTGGTCAACCATTGCCATCGAAATAATTGGTTCTAAAATATAGCAAACACACAGTTGTGTCTTTCAAATTTTCTCTGAAGAGAAACCCACCTGTCAGTCACGGTCTTATTGTTTAGTCGGCATACATCTCCCTTCCTCCCAAACCTCTCTATCCCGCCTAGCGCATGCGAAGGCATTTGAAAGCATATTTTGTGGTACGTAGCATTGGACAAATTTGGGGTCGTCATCCCTGAATTCCCCCCAATTGAACATTTCTTCCCTTTTTTGGAAAACAAAATGATAAAAAGTGTGAAGTCCAAAGTAACGCTGTCTCTTGCGTTTTTTCTGTTAACCTGTTTGTCTCCGCATGGAAAAGCGAATTGTCAATCCCTTCTGCCCGTGTCTTACGCAACGCACCAGTTGTACTCGTTTGACAAGTTGACTCCCGTGGATGTAAAAAGCAACTTGAAGAAGACCTTAGGAAGTTTTATAACTAGCAAGTTAAAGGACTTACAAAAGAAGTTTTACGACTACAAGGGTTATGGAACGCATGGACACGGCAGTAGTGATGAACAGGGAGAAGCTCTAAGGACGGACTATGACGCCTCACTCGAAGAAGAAGTGAAAGCACTTCTAGGGCAGGCACAAAACAAAAGATACCTATCCAAACGAATAAAGGACTCGCATGATCGTGCTTTGAAAAATTTAAAAAGGAGTAGCAATGAAGAAGGAAACGACGAAGAAAAAACAAGAAAATTGCTGCAACATAACTTAGAACAAATAAATTATCTAAATAAAAAATCGCATTACCTGGAAAGTAAAGCAGAAGAGCTAAAAAAGCATTTGAAAAGTGGCAACAATAAAAATAACCATTATGAACATCAAGGCAAGAATTGTGATATTTACAAGACGGGAAAATTAAAATTTGTGGCTTCATCTAATGGATTAAAACATTCTATTGACAATGTTAAGGGGAGAATTAACAACTCTGGTTTTACCATTTTTTACAAAAATAAAAAAAAAATGACATATTTGTGGAATGCTTTGGAGCTACCTATCAAATTAATTGGTAATGTAGAGCAGTGTTTTGTTTTTGCATATAAAAATAATAACCAAATTTTATGTACAGACAATAAGATAAAAACAGCTTCTTGGGTTAATAGTCTGGCAGAGGCCTCCACTTGTTATCACTTTGGCATAAGAGGAATGCTTGTCAATACAAATAATGTTAAAAGTGTGCAGGAGAAGCTGGCTAAAAATAGGAAAAATGATGCGGGTGGTAAAATGTTAGTAGTCGATTTAAAGCCCGAGGAGGGAACAACTCGGGTGTTCGTGAATAACCAAGAGCAGAAGGTGCAGGACGGACATGATGGAGTGATTGATTTGAATAAAATTAAGAAGAACATGGAGGAGGAGAGGCAGACGAGGCAGAGCACGCGGGAGGAAGTTTCCTCTGGGAAAAACTCTGGCACGGATGGGGATGAGGAGGAAATGGGGGAGGCGCAAGTCGTTGAAGAAGATGACAGCGGTGCCCAAGCGAGTGACGAGGATGAAGAATAAGTCGAAACGAGTAGATCCAAGGAGGGAATTTTGTCAAAAGGGAAAATAATGATCATTTGGTGAAACGTTGGATAGAGAGTGCATGCCTAAAACATGGTGAACCGCTCAATCATAACATTAAAAAATCGTTGGTGCTTAAAAAAGCGTATCCCTGTGAATCGACCCACTTGTGTATGCCTTTCCGTGACAAAAGTGTTTGTAGGTCCATTTGTTGAAGGGGTGGCAAGTTCCCGGAAGTAAGCAAGGGAAATAAGTGCGATGAGTACTTCCCCAATGTTTTGTTAAATAAGTGTATTTGCGTCACCACGGGGAGTAGTTCATTTGTCTACTCGTTTGTGGATAAAATGTATGTGCAGCGTAAGGAAGGGGGGTGGTACGTTTGAATGTTCACACGTTTGTTTGCCTCTTTGTGTGTTTATTTTATTTGTGTTTTTTTTTTTTTTTTTGAGATACCGTAACATTTGAACGTATTTTTACGTGGGTTAGCACCTGATTGTATTTGTCTATTTTTGGCATTGGGCATAATTCTTCCCACGTCCGGAAGTATGCAAACAGGCACGCATGTTGATAACTCCATGTGAGCATTACATGTGCACATTTTTCTCCCACTCCCCTTCCGCCCTCTGGGTAGTGTGCTTACGCGGGGAAGGCATACACCAGACTAAGTGCTGCTAACGGCGGTTGCATGTGTTCATCCCTCCACACGTACATTATTACATATATATGCGAATAACATGTTTCAGACGAAAAATACCCGTTAAGCACTTCCACGTAAGGGTAAGAAATTAGTGGCATTCAGTAAAATACTTTTTTTGATCAATTTTGCTTCATGAACATGTTGATATGTCGCACAACACACCCCACATTTCACAATAGGGATGAAAAGTTAACCAGGTGGACAAAAGAAAGAGTGGCAAAATGAGGCCCCCCAAAAAAGTAATGTGAAGCCATGTGAGACAGGGTGTAGCCAAATAAGGCGTAATGTAAAAAATCATTTTTTTGTCCGGGCAGGTAAAATCAGACATTTTGTCACACCGATTCTACTCATTACTTCTGTTTTTTTTTTTTTTTTTTTTATATATATATAATATTTTTTTTAAAAATAATAAAATGTAGTATATCAGTCAGTATGAATTCGTCACAATTTTATAATTCTAATGCTTCAACAAAAATGGCAAGCCAATGCTCCCTTTTCAAACTTCTACTATTTGCCATTCTGGACTCTTGCCCAATGCTGCTCAATGAATATGAATTATGGAACTTTATATATATCGATTTTTTTTTTTTTTTTCAAATTCAAACGAGATAAGTTGTTTTGTGTTATTAATGGGAGACAAAACATTGAGAAATCATTGAAATGGAATTGTCTTATTTATTTATTTTTTTTTTTTTTGAAACAACAGTTGTGTGGGTTATTATTCTCTACTGCCGGGGATATATAATTGGGGATAATTAAAAGGGGATTATCAGAATTTTAAATGAAATACCTATTGGGGGGCTGAAAAAATTAATTAATTGTGAAAAAAAAAAAAATAATAATAAATTACCTGATTTGAAATTTGAAGAAAAATTGAGAATAAGTGGACGAGGTCTTGTTCGTAATTCACCAAACGAGTGCCCGTCGCAGATGCATATTTTTCCCTCCTTTGTAAAAATTTTTCGTCATTTTGGAGAAATACATGACGCGGCGAATTTTGTAAGAAAAGACGAGGGGAGACGGGGTAGTGCTTGGGTGTACCGTTGCATGTAGGTGAGCATTCGCGTGGTTGTGTATGTACACGTGCGCGTATATACACCTGTGGGTATGCGCGCACACGTGTATATACATGTTCATGACCATGCATTCACGACATTCTGACTTATAGGGGTCTGGGAAGCAGTCTAACGCATCTACCTTTAGGTAAATTCTTCGTGCACACAAATGTATTTCTAACAATTGGGTTGTCATTAGCATAGTTCCTTTCCGGGTTTTTTATATGTACCCTTATGTATTTTTTATTTTATTCTTTTTTGCAAGTATGCTTAATTAAATAGAGTTATTATGTGCGCTTTTTCTTTTTTTCTTCCCCCTTTCTATGTAAGCTTGATTAACTTGAGGAGTTGTAATATTCACATGACTGAGCCTGCTGCGTGCATTTCTGCGACAAGCTTGGTCCATCCTTTCTTCTTCGCCGCATGTGCCTGCGTCTAGAGCTGCATTGACGTAGCCTCTACATTTTTTGCGTGCACATGGATTATAATTTTGATTGAAATTTTGATAATTTTTATAACTTTGGAAAATTTGATTTTTTTTTTTTTTTTCTTTTTTTTTACTTCACAGTGTCAAATCTTGGTGCCGTCGTTTCGCAGATCATTTTTGGAGGAATGTTCCTCGGGGGATCATCGAGCGTGCTAGCTGCTGCGCAGAGCGGTGACGGCACAGTCTAATGTGGACCCGTGGCTGCGTGTAGTAGACATCTCGCCCCAAGACTCTCCCGCCCCTTCCGGCACGAACATGTGGAACATATTTTCTAACGAAGACCTCTCATTGAACATTGAAAAGAGGGAAGAAGAAAGTTCAGAGAAAAAAAACAGGAAAAAAAAAGGGTTTGAAACGGCGAACAACAAAAATGGACTGACCAAGTCAGGATCCCATGGTTCCTCCTTCTCCATTCATGACGGCAAAATAACGAACAGGGCATATGACATAAAAATAAAGGAATTGAGAAAAAGTTTCAGAAAAAAATACAGGATAGTGCGCACACAATTATTGAAAATAATCAAAATTGTGAAGCAGTTTCCTGAGGTGGATTCAGAGGCAGAGGAGGGGACGACGAAAAGTAGCAACGCGGAAAAGGGTCAGACAGAAAAAGACAATTCTGAAAGGAACAATGTTGGAGGACATAATGTTGACAAGGGAAAAGTAGGAAAGAAGAAGGAAGAAGACAGGGAAGGCACCACTAACGCGACTAACAACACCACCCCTCATGGCAGTGACGACCAAACTGTCATGATCCAAGTGGAGCTCATCAAAAAACTGAACAAGATAATCGAAAAAATTGATGTAGAACAATTGAAGGCCAAAAAAAGGATAAAGACAAAGCAAAATAATAAGGGAAAAAATGAAGAGGACGGATTAAAAAATAAACCAGCCAAACAAATTTTCACAGCGAAGCCTTTTGACACATCTCCAAAAAATGATTCGCGCAAAAATAACATAAACGTCGTTAAAAATTTCCCGAAAAAGAATGTCCCCTCCAAATCAACAAATAATTTCCAATATTATAATCCTCAAAATATGGATGAAAATACAGGGGGGATGATTTTATTACAGAATGAGCAAGACAGCTTGAAGAATGAGTACTTTCAAAATAGCGGCATGTCTTTTTACAGTAAAAAAAACGAGGGGAATGTGTATGACGACACTGATGAGATGGTAATGACGGACTTTTATATGTACTCTTCTACCCTGAATGCGGGTTCGATTCGGAAGAAGAAAAAGTCCCGCTGGCTGGGGGATCACATGAATCAAGTCACCACGAATGATAACGGTGGGTACGGAAGAAACAGCTACAACCATTTTGGAGGAAATAACAACTATGGCTACTCGGCCAAAAATCACGACTACGCTAGTAGACATTACGACTACGCGGGCGGGAGCCTCCACTGCAATTACGGAAGTCACAACTACGACGGTGAAAACTATGCGAGCGTTACGTACAGCAGTGGGAACTACGCTAGCGGAAGCTACAACTACGAAGCGAATAATAACGCACCCTTTGGAGGCAAGGGAAACCATTTGGGTGGACATAGCAACCAAGAAAAAGGCGCAGGAAACAAAATCTTCTTTCAAAACATGGCGTCCACATCTTATACGCAGAGTTTCAAGGGTGAGGTAGTACCCCTCCATTACGAGCCCCAGAATTTTCCCAACGTAGCGGACGGGTATCACACAAAAAACAAAAACAAGAGAGGTAATATGAACAATAAAAAAAAGGGCTACAAGTTTGCCAAGGATGAAAAGATTAGGGGCTTGCTGCGCACAGCAACGAATGAAGACGATTTGGTGAAGGCCATCGGTTTTGCTAAGAATGCGGGCCTTCACTTTGAGGCCAAATTGGGCAGCAAAAAACTTAACAAGCTCAAGTTAGAGGGTAAAGACGGTGCTTCCCTAGAGGTTTGATTTTGGAGAAACATTTGCGCGCGAGGTGGAAGTACACCTTGGTGCATGTGTAAAATTGTGTTCCTGCCCCTCCACAGCTAATTCACCGTTTTCGATTGTTCCATCCCCAAATTTCATCCAATCATGTGAGAGAACACTCGTATATGCTCTGATCAGAGGAAGAAATAGGACGGACTTGACAGGATGACTCTCCGATCGCTGTTTCAACGTCTAGCGTTCCGTCATTTCTACGCAGGTGCAAGTATGTGTACCACATATATACAAATAGAAGCATATGAAGATCGCATTTTGTTCAAAATGCAATTTGTAAAGTGCGACAATTTTTTTTTTTTTCTAATTTTTTCTTGTTTTGGTATTTCCCATTTTTCGTCACCGTCTCTTTTGCACATTTCTGTAAAGCAGCCTTGCATGTTATATACACGCGCCCTGATTATGTAGCATAATTGCACGTTTCGTGGATGTGCCTACCTGTATGTGCGCGGGGGCTGTTCCAGTCTTTTTAACTTTTCTCAATTTACCCCTTATTGATGATGTGAAACAAAAAAGGAACCTCTAAACGGCGTAACACAGGGTAAAATGGGGCCATGTAACATGGAGTAAATGTGCGTTAAGCGGGAAAGGCCAAGTTACCCTTACATATAAGCATCCGCGCGCATGTGTATCTTCTACATCTACATACATTACATATATGTATATATAGATGTTTATGTATAGATGCGGAACTTTGGGTAATCCTGGGGGGGATGTTTGAATCGCACCTGTTGGCAAAGAACGCCATCGTCAAAATGGGCTCTCTCCAAATTGATTCACACTCTCCTTTGCGGCGCCCTGAAACAGCGGCCATTTCACCAGAGGTCTCGCTGCATTTCATTCTTCCATCAGAGGGTTGACGCTGTTTACGTGTACAAGCATGGAACCGTTTACAAGGCAAAAAAAAAAAAAATAAAAATAAATAAATAAAATGACAAAATTAACAAATAAACGAATTACCAAATGAAGTGATCAGAATAACAACACCTGCTGTACATTCCAAATGCAGTGCTAAGAAATGGGAGCGGAACATTTACAGATGACAGGTCCACAAATGTAGAAAAAAAAAAAAAAATCCCAATTCAAAAACAAGTTTTGCGACATGTACCAACCGGATTTCAGACTCAGTTTGTTCTTCTGAGGATTTTAAAAGCAAGAATTCCCTAGCTGTCGCTAAAACGAATGCTTCTCTTTTACTCAGCTGCCGCTGCCTCCATAAATAGGAAGCACGAAAGGGAGACGCAGAATTGTGTGGCGTGCATACATATATGTGATCCCCGGCTACGGCCTTGTAATGATCATTTTTTTTTTGTTGTTGTTTCCCCCTTTTAACACGTAGAAATAGGAAAGATAATAAAAGGGGAATTAGATATACCCACTCGAATAATGCAAAGGAGAAAAAGACTTCACACAGTTTTACAAACTTATTATGTTTCTAACTGGATTTGCCAAAAACCGAAGGTTTTTTTCCCTCCTGCCTTCAGTTATAACGGGAAGTTTCTCATCAGCAAGAAAAGGTACTCCTTTTTTTCAAAGCTGGTAGAATGTTCCTCCGTGTATGGCAGTGACAAGGGTGTTGATGTCACCAGGGGGGATACCCAGAGGGGCGAAGCAGAAAAAGTTATAACCCCAAATGTGGAGGGGCCTGTAGATGGCGCTAATGCACACAGGCACGACCCTCCTCGGAAGCTGTGTGAAAATACCCAATGTCGTCACACTTATGAGGTGAATGTGAGTCAAGGAGTGGCTAATGCTCTTGCTGGGGGGATATGTAACCCTCTAGGGGCGGAGATACACATAGACCTAAATGTACACTCAGGAGTTATTGATAAGGTGGGAGAATTGGCTGCGAACACAGCTCCCTTGGAACCAATCGAGAAGAGCGCTAACGATAGTGTAATTGGAGAAAAAAAAATCAAAAGAAAGAAAAAAAATGCACCAAGGGCAAAGGGCCAAAAGGTAAAACCGAAAGGTGATGACACCCTCAAGGGAGAACCCCCGAATTGCATCCCCCCAGTGGAGGAAGAAAAACCAAAAAAAAAAAATCAAAATGGGAAGAAAAGTGTAGAGAAAAATGGGAAGAAAAGTGTAGAGAAAAATGGGAAGAAAAGTGTAGAGAAAAATGTGAAGGAAAATGCAGAGCAACATGGGAAGAAAAATGTAAAGCGAAGAAAAAAAAAAAAAGAAAACTGTCAAAATGACGAAACAGAGGTCAACACCCAAATCGAAAAGGAACGAAGAATCCAGAAGGACACTGAAAACGCCTCCGAGCAAACAACCCAAGAAAACGAAGGCGAAAAATGCGTGAGCAAAAAGTTTAATAAAGAAGATTATTATAGACAATTTGAATTAATATGTAAAAGCAATAATATCATCATGGAGAAAATAAATCAAGTGAAGGACATATCCACCTTTGTACAAAAATACATATCATTATTACATTTTGGAAACATCTACGCATACAATAATTTACTTTACGAAATTTACGACAAATTTTTAGATGCAGACATTAAGAAGGTGAAAAAACTAATAAAGAATTATAATAAGTTGGTAAAGAAGAATATTCAAAGAAAAATAAAATACTTTGAAGCATTTCACAATTTGTGTCCACAGGAGTACAGCCATGTGCTCACTTGTTTGTTTATTCAATCGATTGATATATTAAAGGATGAAGATATTAGCCATACGTTTAATTACGACCAGGTCATATATACCAGTAGGGATACTGAAGGGGGGGAAACAGAGCTTCATGAGCAGCAAGAGGAGCAGGAGGACAAAGCAGAACAGGCCTTTTCAAATTTGAATAGAAATGTTGACAGGGGAGAGGCGGGGGATGGTACGGAAATTTGCGTAGAGAATGGCCACAATAATGGCGAAGCGGTGGGTAACGAGGGTGGCGACGGTGGCCAAAGGGAAACGGGGGGGAGGGAGCCCCCACGCGCGCTTTACCAGCAGAGACAGTTCAACCTAAGTAACAAAATTGTGTACGAAATGGATGTGCACTTTGACGAAGGAGAAGCGGACCGCCCCTGCGACGTGGACCAAACGAGCACCGCTCACACCATTAACGAAAACAATTTCATCATTGTGTATAACCTTCCCATCATCAACTACAACTTGCTAAGAGCGGAGTTGAAGGAAGCCTTCTCCTTCTGCGGCGAAATAAAGAGCATGGAATTTTTCAGTGACCGTCTTAAAACGGTGGACATAAACGCACTAAATGATCAAGCAGATTTAGAGAGTTCGCAAAATGTACGATCTGCTAAGAATAAAAAGACTGGAAGCAAGAGTAGTGGAAACACAAAAGGGGGGGGAAAGAGCAACCAAGCTAGATGCAGTAGTGGGAACAAAATTCAAAATTCATTTAATTTGAATAACTACACACAGCTGTACGCCATTATCGAATTTTTTGAGGAAGAATCCGCAACCCTAGCCACTAGCGAGTTTTTGAGAATTTTTGGCATTTTTTGTTTCAACAAATTAGTGTATGTAGATAAATGTGTAAATAAAAACATCATGATCATAACGCACCTTCCCTTTCACTTGAACGTGTACAATATATTTTACATGCTATCAAATGCGTCTTTAGTCAAATTAGATGTTTTAAATGGAGAGGTGGAAGGGAAAGCTCCTCCCAAATTAAGCATCTCCAAGGGTGGCAACTGCGGTGAAGAGGATCAGGTACTCGGTCAAAGTAACCACACAGGAGTATCTTCAGATGGTAACAAAGCAATTTCTGCGAACAACAGAAAAAAGAGAAGGTGCGAAATTTGCCTCCGAAAAAGCAACATCCGTATTGAAAGCTGCGATTCAATTTTTGATGAAGCACATGGAATGAACAGCCAAGATGTGTACGATTATATATGCGACATTTCTAAAAAGAACTTTTTACAGTTTAAGAAAAAAAAAAACATAAAATTGGAAGCATGGACAAATGATGATGATAGTGGCACGGAGGGAAAGAACAACAACTTTGAGTCATTTGCCGATTTTTATCAAAATCAAAATAAAAAAATGAAGACAAGAAAAGTGAATGTGCATAATAATGGAAGAATTTTAATTCTCCACTTTGACAGCTTTAAATACCTGTATGATTGCTTGAAAAAATTTAAGCATATTTTTGGAAAAAAAAACCATATGATTTTTTCGGTCAATTTGAGGAGGTGTATTCATCGGAATGGCGCACTCAGGGATTGTGTGCAGGTTAAGGATGGCAGGGTTGGGAGGGGCCTTAAGATGGAGGCCTAGTCGTCAGCAGGATGATGTGGAAAATTATTTTGAAAAAAAAATTAATTTTCTTTTCTTTTTAAACCCCACAACATACGCACACAAATGGATGCTACACGACGCGTTTGTGCAAGTAGTCAAAATGAATTGCGTTTTACCTCTTACGCTGGATGAGGGAGTGATTATCTGCTTGCACATTTTTTGTGTTGCTTTTTGGCCATTCACCCAACGAACGAATGACAAGCGAACGAGCGAATCACTGCCTTTTTATGGTTCTCCCGACGCGATCCTTTTTTCTTCATTTTATCTTTTTTGTCTTTTTTTTTCTTTGTTGTTTTTGTAAAGAGAACCATGTTCGCGATGTACACACTTGTGTGGATAAACGTACACACGAATAAATGGCATACCTTTGTTTTTATTTTGCAAACTTTTGACACTTCCCCCCAACTCCTTCTCTTCTCATTTGTAACATACCGAAATTAGTATCTTGCGTGTGGCACTGCTAATGTTGCCAAGTGGAACTTTTGGAAATGTCTCCAAATGGGTTAGTAAAAAGGAGTAGGCACCGTGGCCTGATCGAACGTTTTACACAGACCGAATGGGGCAGCATAACATATTTTCTGAACCCCCAATTGGTCGCTTTATTTTTTACCACACCGATGTGGATCTTTTTGTAGGGGGCGGTTTTTGACTACCTATTGGGCGTAATTATGATAAATTGTCCACCTCCCCTCGTAACACATTAATTTCCCTAAAATATATGTTAAAAAACAACGCTGTGTTTATAACGTATGCAAAATCGTTAATCCAGTTGATGAACAAAAAACAAAAAGTGAGCATCCCATGATGAGCTAGCACGAAGGGGCTTAAGCCCAATTGGATCAGCTCCTGGAAGTGTACAGTGTCACATGTTGACAGTCACAAAATGGGTATTCGAAAACGTCACGAATTTGTGAGATGTATGGACAAGTGCCCGTAATATGTATTATCCGCCATGCAGCATGTACAACATGGTAGCGTGGCTAAAATGCTGCATGTGTGTGTGGGGTGCTCCCACATTTGCAACAACTTTTCTCCTTGTGGCGTATAACATCGGGGGATGGATGCTGCCAATACTGTTTATACGTACCCCATCTCATGAAGAAAAAAATTTTGCGCGGAAGGGTATAGCACTGACAAGACAGGTACTTAATGGTATGCATAACCAAATGCGCTTTTTTCTTTTGTCAATATTTGAAATAATTTATGTTAATTTGAACAGTTTACAAAATAGAGTAGTGTGGGGTGATAAAGTTACTACGTTGCAAGTATGCATTCAAAATGGAAAAAAAAGAATGCGAAAAAAAAAAAAAAAAAGATACACGAAGAATGAAAGCTCCATAATACGCAGCCCATGTTAGGGAAGTCGTGTAGATGGGAAAGTCCATTTTGAGTGCGTTACCCCTGCAGCACAGGTGCAAAACACGAGCTGTTTTTCCGCATAGGGTTTCTTTGTGCACGTCTCTTCTCTTCGCTTCTGCGCTCCGTTTTGCAAAAAATGTACAGGCGTTATATAAATCCGAAGCCCTCCTTTCCTTCCATGATGGCCCTGATTAATTTGCTTCTTAACAACTCCTTGGAGGAATACTCAGGTAGGTCCAGTTGGTTGAAGCATGTGTGTGCAGTGGGGAGGCGGTCCTCGCCGTAGGCCCTGTAAATAATCATCTTCTGTGCACCCCTCATTCCCATGAGATTTTTAAAACCACCTAAGGGTACTCTACTCGTTCCAGTAACGAATTGTAAGAAAGAGGCCTTTTTATTTTCATCGAATTCTTGGAGGACATCCCATAACCAAATAATTTGAATCGAGTTAGGTGAATAATTGTGATATTCAACATTCTCTTTTAGGTCGTTTAGATCTATGGTCGGAATGCCACTAATGAGTAATTCCAACTCCTTGTCATCGAAAATGGAGATCAGTTTGGGTTGTATAAGCTCTTTGAAACCATCCATGAAAGCTTCTAACTGTTCCTTTATACTGTTGGTTACTTTCATTTCACATAGAAGCTCAATGTACTTGTTTTTATTTTCATCAGTGACTGGGATATTTCTACCATTGGGAATGAGGTCGATAATTTTGGTTTTTCCAAACTCGTCAATTTCGGTGCTAAAATTGATCTCCAAATTTAGATCTTCCAATTTGTACTCAGCAATTTTGATCAGACTGTTGTAAAACTCTGGGTCTACCGATTCTGCATCGGCTGGGAGGATTTTCCTTCCAAGCATGTGTTTATAAAAGGATCTGCAAAAATAAGCATCTATCACTTGCCCATCATAAATAGCCTTTGCAATAAATTTGCCCACAAATTTGAAAAAGTGCAAGTGGTCTGGGTTAATATATGACAGAGGATTTGGATGGTTAAACTCGCTCTTCTTTCCTTCCCGGCAGAATAAAGCATAATTAGGGTTGAATATTTCTTTGGCTAATATAGAGTACCATTCTCGAGTTAACCCTCCTGCATCTACTCCTTCTTCATTTTTGAAAGTAACTACTAATTTTCCTTTTAAATCGTTACCAGATTTGTTCCTCAATTGGTAATATGAATCGGTGAACACTTTTTCTCTTCTTATGTTCAAACGGATTGGTTCGCTTCTCACCCCTGACTTCAGATGTTTCAATTTCTTTCTCAAATAATGCCTCTTGTTTTCGAAGTTGATGCAGGACGAAGTCAGCTTAATGAGCGACTTGAAGTTGTGGTGTAGTAGTATCGGGGTTTGCTTGATGAGGCTGTTAATTACCCTCCTGTTTATGTACACGAATTTGATGAGCTTCTTGTGTCGGCTGCTGATGCTTCCTTCGTTGTCCTCCAGTTTAATCTGTATGTACTCGTCGTCATCGTTGTCGTCGCCATCGTCATTGGCAGTATCACGGAACGCACGCATCATCATCATCATCTCTTCGGCGTCCTCCCCATCGTATTCGTTCGTGTTCTGCCCGACGTATCCACCGTGCTGTTGCACTGCTTCCTCTGAGCCTGATCTGCGCTTTGCAAACTCATATGTTCCACTTCCGCTAGCTTCCACGGCGTGGTCACAATTTTGGGAATTGCTAAATGTACTCTTTTCGCCTGTTAGCAATTCACGAGAGTTGGCTTTCTTCTTTCCCTCCTCTGCGTCATTTGCAAGGTATCCCATCATTTCTTCCCTTTTGTTTATCACACCTTTGCCTTGTTGCACGTTCGTATCATCGTCATTACCCAGGTGCTTAAATTCGGCTGTGTTGTTGTCCGCCTCCGCTTCTGGCAAATGTGTCATATTAATTTCCCCCCTTTTGTGTTGTTTGTACTGTCCTTCCCTCTGCAACTCTTCGTCTGACGACGCACCTAATTCCTTCATCCTTTTCATTTTGTTGGACATGTTGCTATGGACCCGACTGGCAGTATTGAACTTGGCCAATTTAAGGTCCCCCTCACCGGTGGAATCACTCTCCGACACCCGTTTCTCCTTCTTATGATATATGCTAATGTAAAAGGGGCTATCGTCACAAGCCAACTTTTCATTAATTTTTATACTTTCGATGTTTAAATTAGCGACTTTTTTTTCCAGGTCTTTAAATTTTTTCAACTTATATTGGGATACTAGAATGACTTCTTCTATGAAGAGGTATGCTTCCATCAGTGGTAGGAGATAATTTAAAATGGTTGGGGGTGGATCATCCTCATTTTCTTTCTTTTTATCTTCCACTAGGTTGCTGTTCGCATTGTTATTATCTCCGTTTTGGTTGGCCCTTTCCTCTGCAGGGTTGGCAACATTTTCTGCTGCACTTTGTATGAGGGCTCCTTCTTCATGTTGCGGGCTGCCTGCAGTTAGCGAATTTGGATTGTCCTGTTCTGACGTTTCGCTTGAGGAGGAATCCAAATCGAAGAAGGATTTGTTTGTCTCTCCTCCGAGTGGTACATTTCCTTGCTTGTTCTTTCCATTTGTACAGGAGGGGGTGGACGCATTGGGTACTACAACATCTTCTTCATCCCCTCCTCCTACTATTACATCGTTGGTCTGTTCACGTTTTGGGGGTTGTAGAAGCATGCTTCCATTATGGTGCTCCGTTTTTCCTTCCTCTGAGCGCAACTGCATATTGCTCCTATTGTTGTGTGTAAATTTGTAATTTTTATCTATGAGGGCATTATTGATTACCTGCATGGCTTTGTTGAATTCTTCCCAGAGAGCGTCGATGTTAATGGAGAGGAAGAAATCGGCACAAATATCGAACTTGGTTTCTTCGTCTGTGTTTTTCTTTTTTTCCGTTGCAGGTTTTATTACATGGTCATTATGAGTGTCGTCCTCCTCATTATTATTATCAACACCCTCACCACTACTTGCACCACCACCTGTGGCAACGTCACCGATACCAACTTCATTCACCACTGGGGGAGCGTCCCCATTTGATGATATGCCCACGTTTGGAGCCGTAGACGTGCCATCAGCGCTCAAATTTAGACCATTCTGTGAAGCGCTACTGCTAATGTCCTGGGCACTGAAATTTTTGTTGGCTTCACTTTTGTTAATCATATTGTCAATCAAAGAGGGAGCATTACATAAAATGGTAATGACTCGATAAAATGCAATTAGTTTCTGTTCCAAACTATCGGAGTGATCCACTGCATACACATCAAACGTTTTATTGTGTATGGAGTGAACAATTTTTCTCAAGTCATAAATAATCCTTTTGATCAAAACGTGGGTATGATATTTCAATGTTTGAATAGCCCATTTTTTTAGCTTGTAATGCGAAAAGAGTATTACGATAATTTGAGTGAGTGAGGAAATGTCTTGCTTGTGCACTTGTTCGAGGTTATTATTATTATTAGGTGTATTCGCGTTGTTGTTATTGTTATTACTGTTGATCCATAAGAAATTTGTTTTGTAGTTACAGATTAGTTTGCTTAAATTACTCAGGGCATCTACTGATATGACTTCTAGTAGGTAAAATGGTTTTTTCGTTGAATCCTTCCTGCTACTATCTTGTTCATTTTTTTTTATATTTCTAATGTTCAATAGTAGCTCTCTGTTAATTTTGGATGAGGGGTGGTAGAACTCCTTCAAGTTACTACTACTGTGTTGCTTCTGCTTTTTGGCTTTACTCGTTGTGTTCCTCTTATTGCCGTTGTTGCTTCTTCCACTTCGGCTATCACTCGCGTTGTTTAATGCAGTCGCTTCGTTATTGCTTGCGTCGTTGTTCACTACCTCGTCGTTCTTTTTATCCCCCACCTTTTCATCATTGTTAGCATTTTCCACATCTAGAAGTTCTTCCAAATTTTCTGTGTATACCCACTTGGTGAAGTTGCTATACGTGTACCACTTCTTCCCGCAGTTGATTAGAAGATTGAAAATGACTGACAAGAGATGGCTCATGAGTTTTTTGGAAGTTAAATATATGAACGAATTTAGCAGATTGAATAGGACATTAATTGGGTACTCATTTTTTGCCTTATCCATTTGTTTGGAGTGTTCTATTTTTGTGTTCAGGGTTAGCGAGTGTGGGCTATTCTTTTGGTCCATCTTGGGTCGCTTCCTCTTCAGTTCGTACTGCAAAATGGCCGCCTCGTCCTCATTAATTCTGTTTGTGCTACCTTGCACAGTTTCTTCCTTTTTGCGTGCCAAAGTGTGCGTCATTTCTGAAGACACTTGGGAAGAAATTTCCCCTTTTGCATTATCCTCCAAAAACACATTACTGCTGGAGCCCTTCCTCACCCCCACAACTTTATTCTCGATAATATCCTTGGGCACGAAAAACGCGGGGTGCACAAGCAGCATGGAGAAGAATGAAGTGATGTGTGGGATGGTAATAAGTAGCGACTGCACTTGTTCTAGTACCCTCTCCGCTGATACATACGCAGTGGTGAAGTAGTTATCAGAAAAGAGTCCATAGTTCTTCTTGTTAACGTTATGGTAAAGCATTTTGGGGGGGAAATTTATAGCCTGTCGCAGAGCTACCACTCGAGGGGAATTATTCTTCCCATGCAAGTCCACAGAAGCAGACCATAAAATGTTCATAAATAATTGCAAAGCACAAATTTTAGTCTTCTGATACGAACATGTTAAATTGCAAAAAAGGGTAAACATGATTTTTTTGTTGATTTCTTTTTTTAAAAACAGTAATCTGCAAATGTCAATGAGGGCCTGTGACGATACGGGTTCTTCTAAACAAACATAGAGGGCGTTATTTTTGGAGCTATCTGAATCTGCTTTGTTCTTGGTTGGAAATAAATTTTTTAAATACTTACTTAACGTTATATCATCTTCCTTGTCTGCAACCTTGTCGTCATTGAGGAGATTGAAATTAGGATCCACTGGATTCAATCGATTATCCTGGCTAAAGAACAGTCTCGTTTCGTTCATACTATTGTTTCCGCTACCACCCGTATTGTTATTATTATTTCCGATGCGGTGACTTGCACTCAGGTGACCATTCCCTCCTGCGCCTCCACTATTTCCTGCGTTGTTCCTACCATGGCCACTGCTACCTCCATTGTTATTTCCACTGCTGGCGTCCTCATTGTTATTTTCACCAACTGGGTTCGTCGGAATAAGGGAAAAACTGGCGCTAATATTTGCACTGTCCGATAGCGGCAGGTTAGAAATTGCTGCGTTGAAAGATCTACCACCAAGAAAATGATCCAAGAAACGAGAAACGGTAAGACTGTCATAGTTTTCATGCCCAGTATTAATCATAATTATAGGATTGTTATTCTCGTTGTATGTTATTCTGATAAAGTTGTTCCTCTGCGTTCCTGAGCTCAGCGAGTTTCTTAGTGACGCATTCAAACGCCTTCTGTTGTTGGCATTGGCTCTACTAAGTACATTAAACAGCGTCATATTATTTTGTGTATGCCTGCTGTTTCCACTGCTAATTACTGGAACATTATTATTGTTGTTGCTGCTTCTGTTGCTGTTGCTGTGACTGTGTTCACTGCTGCTCATGTTGTTTAGGTTAGACACGGCGTTCCTCAAAACAGTGTTCGTTATTCGCTCCTGAATGTCACTTCTGATTGCGTTTAATCTGGTGGACGACACATTGGTGTTATCCGTTTGCCCATTCGCGTTCGATGCGCCGCTGCCGGTAACGTTGTTGTTACTGCGATTTACGTTGTCACTGACACCAACTGCATTGGCTTCGTTTGCACCAATTTCGTTCGCATTCATTCCACTCTCGTTTGGCCCACTTGCGATTCCTCCGCCGCTGCTAACATTTCCTGCGTTGCTTCCTCTAATGTTAGCACTCGTATCTGCGTTATCCCCATCTGTGACCGCGTTGGGGGCGGCGTTTTGCCTGGGTCTATTATTACCATTTAGCATATTCGATCGACTGTTAAGAACCACGAATCTTAAATTTCTTGCCTCTTCTATCATTTCTTCCGTGAGCGTTCTTATGAATCTTAAGCTTGCGGAGGATAGCACGTCTCTCCTCAGCTCCGGCGTCAAGGAATCTATAAACGCAATGTTCGTTTCGTCTTGTGTTTCGTTTCGCTGGCACCTGTTGCCTATTATTTTCTTCTTGATTTCTGCGCGAACACTTGAGGGCAGCGCTTCCAGGTAGCTCTTTTTTATGCTGTTGTAGATGAGCAGGTTTTTTTCGCCTTCGCTCATCGTGGGGGTTTCCCCGTTGGTAGCAGTGGCACCACTTGGGGCGCCCACTACTGGGAGACCATGCCCCTCACCTGTGGCATCATCATTATTTGACACTTCCTGCACAGTTTGTCCTCCCACCGGATCCGTTAATGCACCATTGTCGTTGTTACTCTCAGCGTTTCCTTCTTCCACATGTGCAGTTGTAATATTGCTTGCACTGGGATCACTGTCGTTGCCATTTTGTTGATCTGTTTGCGCAACGGCGTTTTCGTTATTGGTGTTCGGTTGCTGGTCTCCTGGGCTCGTCCTGCTAAACTCCTGAAACTTCTGATACTTCTTGTACAGCTCTATTGAAATTTTTTTATCGTTTTGGGCATTTTCCTGCGCCAGTTCGTTTACACCCGCTAGGGTGATATTCTTCAAATGCTGTAAAATAATTTCGTCGATTAAATTGCTTGGAAGTTCAATGAGGAATGATCTATCTACGTTTAGGAGTTGGAAGAATTGGCCTTCGGTTATGCCCAGTGCGCAGCAGATTATGAGCACCGATTCGATTTTCAGGACGTTGTCGAATAGTTGTTCGTAGTTAATGTTTTTGTAGTCTTCCTCGTTGGAGATACTTTGGTCAGTGTTGTCATTATGTTCGTCCGTTTGGTTTGGGTCAGTTCCGTTGTTCTGATCTGCACCCATTAGATCACTCGTGGGAACATCGTGGTTGGCACTGCTATCATACAAAACGGGTTCAATATGTGGGTCGGCTGTTCCAGTTGGTGGAATGTGCACTTGGGCATTTTCACTGAGCGTGGAATTTGCGTCTGGGGAAGCAGCGTGGTTATCGCGTTGTTTATCTTCCCTGTGGGCGTGGTTTTCCTCTACGTTTTCTCCTGTGCCCTTCCTTTCTTCTTCCGCCTGCACCTCAACCTTCTCTTGCTCCTCCTTCCAAGGCACTTCTCCTTTTTGGAGGCCATTTTTTTTCGCCTGTTCCTGTTTGCTCGCCTTTCCCTTCTGTGCTTCCTTTTTGCTTCCATGTTCTTTTTTCTCTTCTACCTTCTTGCGCATGCTTTCAATTATTTTTTTCTTTTCCTCCAGTAAATTTTCGATGGGTAAATTTATATGAACCTTCGGAATGGCCTTGCACAATCTGTTGTACATCATGTTGCAGATGCTACTTTTTAATTTCTTATCATTATCGAGGACGGTGTCGACAAGGCTAAACCTTTCTTCCTTCGCATCCTCGTTCTTTTCCTTAATAGTGTTGCCGCTTTTGATTTTATTCGCTATGGTGTTGTTCACCTCGTTCTGCACGTCGGGGTCATCCTGTAAGGAGGGGCGGCTTCCATCACCCTGGTTGCTGCCCACGTTGGGGGCGTCGTTGTTGCAGAGCTCGCTAATTACATCCCCCACAGGTGCTTCCCTATTCTCTGCGTTCATCACATTTGCACTGTTCACTCCCTCCACAACAGAAGATTCGCCCCTTCTACCCAAGTCATGCAGAATGGGATTCGAATTCCTTGTGTAGTTAATATTATTATCGCTAATGTTGTAGTTTCTAATAATGTTAAATAAATTTCGAAGGTTATGGTTCGTTTGGTTCATATTTCTGTTCGCGACGTTATTGGATCTCATACTTGGACCGTTGTTAAACATGGGGGGGGGATAGAAGTTGTTAACTCTGTCGAGATTTAGGTGGTAGTATGTACAACTACTTTCGTGTAACATGTTGCTGTTATCATATGGGCTGTTCTCATTTGGGATGTTTCCGCTTATGTTGAAATCTTCGTTGATTGCTATGGGCATATTAATGTTGTTATTTCTTACCCCGTCGGGGATGTGCACAGCGGCGGTCAACATGTTGTTCAAACGTTCGTTTCTTCTTCTATTTAGTGTTAACAAATTAGAGCACAGATTATCCATTAGGGCAAATATGTTAGTGCTCGTTGGGGTGTAGTTAACGGTTCCGTAATTATCCATACTGGTGCTTAGCAGCGTTCCTTGCTCCCGATCGCTTAACTCCATCGGGGTGGTATCCACGGGGGCCAATGCCGTTGGGCTGGTTTCATTGGTGGGAACTCCAGTCGTAGGTACATCCATGCCGCTCGCAGCAGCGCCGTCGTTTGGATCAGCAGTAGGTCCACTGGGCAACCCACTCTCGCTACTCTTCACCGCGGACGGGTGAATGGTGTCCGTTTCGTTCAAATATAAAATGCTGTTATTTTCCCCCAGCAGGGTGTTCACATCTCTGTTATTGTTGTTGTAAAAATGGTAGTACAAATCTATCAAGTTAATATCATTTTCACTTACACTCGTTATGCTAGTGGTTCTTTCCGCGGATAAGCTATGGTTTTTATCAGAGGCACCGGCCGACGACTCGATCTTCTTTCCGCTTTCTGTTGTAGAAGCATTCGCACCTGTGGATGAGCCTTTTGTGTTTTCTTCCTGCTTAACAATACCAGCTGTTGTGCTGCTAACACCGAGTTTATTATCTGCTCCTCCTTCTCCACTTCCTACCTCATCCTGTTCGTTAATCGGAGCAACGTTGTTCATTTCGTTCTTAATCATGTTCCCATTTTGAACAACGTTCACGCTTTTATGGATCCCTTCGTTCATGTTCGCAGGGAAATGTGTTTCCCCCGGAGCACCACTAACTGGAATTTGGAAGCTCGTGTCTAAATGTGCGTTAAGTAATGCATTGACATTATCATTTTGCTCTTGTCCATTATTTATACCCACGTGAATTCCGTTACTCTGTAGTTCATTTTGCAATTCGTTGTAAACGCCTTTGTTCTGTGTGTTGGTCATATTAGTAGCGCTAGATCCGTTTAGTCCGCAGGTACCCTTTTTTCCTTCCGATGGGGACTCCACATGGGCATTGTTCAAACTGTTTGTTATCATCCCATCTGAGGTGGCGCCAATTACGTTATCATGCATTGCTTCTCCTTGGCCCATGTTGTCATCTCCTCCCCTGTGAACTGCATCCGTGTTGCCATTTTTATCTCCACCACCATTTGCATTCAGGGAGGAAGACATTCCCACGTTGTTATCACCGCCCATTTGTGCACTAGCCACGATGTTAATATTGCTATTAGCAAGTCGGTTATTATGTTCCCCGTCGTCCATGTAATCATCGTTGTACTCATCTATGTCGTCATTAATATTATATACACCATCCTCTTCCATCAGGATATCCAATATTTCGTGTTGATTTTGATTACATGTGAGAAGAGAATTGTTCACATTCATTTCTGTGTCGATTAGGTCTGCGTTGTTATTCGCTGCTCTTACGTTATCATTCGTTTGGCTAATTCGGAAGGTGCTGCTATTTCCGTTGATTTCTTCCTCTTCCTCTTCTTCGTCCTCATCATCGTCCTCCTCGTCATCTTCATCGTCATCATCGTCATCATCGTCCTCGTCATCTTCATCATCGTCATCATCGTCGTCCTCATCTTCATCATCATCGTCGTCGTCCTCATCGTCATCATCCTCATCATAGTCCTCCGTTTCATCAATTTCTCTGATTCTATGGACCCCTTGCTCTTCATCCATATCGTTACTACTGTCTGAACCCAATTCCAAATTTGAGACGATGTTATTGTTGTTATCCCCCATGTGTGACATGTTTTCTTCATTTTCGTCCACCTCGTGGGGGAGTAACAGATTGCTGGAGTTATCATAAATATTGTCCTCATCAATGACGTTTCTATCTTGGACGAGGTATGCGTGTACGTGTAGGCCTCTATTAGTATCATGTTCGTTTCCGTTTCCTTCTCCATCATCCTCTTCTTCCTCCTCCATATCGATTTCGTCGTATTGTTCTTCCTCCTCCATTTCTTCATCGTCGTCTTCCTCATCATCGTCCTCGTCGTCATCCTCATCATCCTCATCGTCATCATCGTCGTCCTCCATGTCATCATCATCATCCTCCTCTTCATCCTCTTCAACGTCTTCCTGTTCCTCGTCTACATCTTCCTCTTCTTCCTCGTCCTCCTCGACTTCTTCATTGGTGTAATTCCCTTCCGTGTCGTCCGCCCCATCATTAAGTGAGTTTTCATTATTCTCATCGCTATCCATGTGTGCGCTGCTCAACGTGTTGTTATTGCTACTGCTGTTGTTGTTGCGCAATTCTTCGTTTCTTCCTGTCCTTCTTCTACTTCTTCTCCTTCCTCTTCCTCTGCTGCTTCGTGGTCTATCTTCCACCTCGCCAACACCCTCATCCGCTTTGCCAATATCATCTCCATCGTTCGGTTCCACCACCTCATCATTATTTTCCTCTCCATGCGCTGCTGCATTTGCTTCGTCTCCTGCGTCTTCATCCCCCTCATCATCCGCCTCATCATCTACGTCGTCATCCACATCGTCGTCCGCTTCATCATCTCCCTCATCGTCGTCGTTTGCGTTGTCCGCGTCATCTGCATCATCTGCGTCCTCCTCCATGTCAACATAATCATCGTCCATCTCTTCCTCATACTCATATCGAAGGTCATCTTCATCGTCCTCATCATCATCGTCATCCTCATCGTCGTCATTGTCAAAAATGAAGTGTTCCTCGTAGGAAACATCGGAGTCATCTGAGTAGGGGATGTCTGATCCAATCGAGTTGTTGTTACTGGAGTCTGATCTGAAGCGCACATAAGATGGATTTAAAAACGTTACACATGACATATTCTTTCTTCTTTTATTCCTCTTTATTTTTTTAATTTTTTTGTTCTTCCTTTCATTTAGTTTGTTCAATTTTAGCATGTACAACTTATTGTTCTTTGTTTTTATGGGGTAACCCAAAATGGGTGCGGACGTCAGGACGGACAAACAGCGAATTATGGACGTGGCTGTGTTGGCAAAGTCTTCCTTGGTGTAGTCCAGCTTGTTGAGCAAGTTACACAGAGCCATGCGGAAGTGGGCCAGTTGCTCCCTGCTATACGTGAACATTTTATTGTTGTCGTCCTTCTTCTCAGCCTTGTCCTCGTCGTCGCGATCGTCGCCTCCGCCTCCACCTCCGTTGGGGTGGCCTCCGTTAGGGTTTCCACCGTTGTGATTGCCACCGTTGTGATTGCCACCGTTAGGGTTTCCACCGTTAGGGTTTCCACCGTTGTGATTGCCACCGTTGTGATTGCCACCGTTGTGATTGCCACCGTTGTGATTGCCACCGTTGTGATTACCACCTCTGTAATTTCCTCCATGTCCACTTCCCCCGTTAGCTCCGCGCCCGCCGCGACTGTCATCGCAGTCGTCGCTGTCGTTACGGTTGTGACCGCCTCCATTGTTCCTGGCCTCCTGCTCCTCTTCTCCCTTTTGTGTAAACTCCAACACCTTGGAAATGTACTTGCCGCTTCCAAGCAGCTGTTTCTCATCCAGCAGATGGCTGTTCTCTATCTTAATATTCTGTTCCTCGTTGACCAGCTTGTAAAGCAAGGCACTTACAGCGTAGGAAAATACATCAATGAGGGTGGCGAAAACGTTGTTGTCGAAATTGGTAGATGCTTTCCCAGAGGGGTGTTGTTCCTTCCGTTTTTGAAAAATATTGTACACCTTCAAGAGATGCATAATTTCTTGCACCACTTTCTTATGTACATCATAGCTTGAAGAGTGAATATCAAATATGAGTTGAACAAAATTGATAATGTGTTTAACATAATTGACATTCTTGAATTCGTTACTGTTTAATACAGACTGGTAGTGATAATCCGTGCACTTGGATTTCTCTTCCAATTTTTTTGGCGAGTAGGTCGTGTGGATGCTCGGATGGCTGAGGCATATAAATTGGGGTAATATCCGTTTGAACAAAAATATCAACAGGGGTGTAAACACTCGGTTGTTGGAGTGGTTCGCGTGCAGAATATGGCCTGCAAGCAGTTCCTTCTCCATTTCCCTTCCTTTGTCCTTGCCCTTTTCCTTCCCTCCGCTGCTACCCGCCTGACACGCTCCCCTTTCCAGCAGAAACGGGAACAAGCAACTCCTAAACGTTAACTTGGACAAATCAAAGAGGGCATAGTAGTGCCTATAATTTTGTAAATAAAACTCAGATATTTCTCGATACGTATAGTGAGTGTTTGAGGTCAAATCGGGTTTCGCAATTTTGTGCATTACACTTCCTGCCTCCACTGCTACGTGGTTATCGCCGCAGGGGAGGTTCGCAGGCTGTTCGGGGGTCTCTTTTATGAGGGTATTCAAATCGTCGCTGCCCTTCCTCGATGTAGTATTAAACTGGACCGAATGAGCAGAAACTGATGCGTCATTGTATTGCACACCATGCACAAGTTCATCATAATCATTCAGAAAAAAAGTCTTCATAATTTTGGAGTTAAAGGAATTGGGGATCTTAACCAAATAAACAATTAAATGTTTGAATGTTTTAAAAATTAAGTTGAGAATGAAGAGCATATTATCTGCCGTCAGAGCAAAGGGGTACATAACCTTGTAATCCAGTTCGGTGTCAAAGTTGGCATGGGTACCATAAATTTCCATTAGCCTCTTGTTAAATTGTAGCCTTTCTTCCTTTTCGTTAAGTTTTACTAACCTCGTTTTGCTTTGGATGATTGTGAACAGGTTCAGGAAATCCAGCAGAACGGCCAAGATGTAAAAGTTGTAAAAATTGTTCTTCAGGAAATATTTTCTTAGGTACTTGGTGCAGTTGGCCGTTTCTGAGAGCATGTAAATGGATTTAATGTGTTCCGGTATGGGAAGCACATTCAGGTAGAGCTTGCCTCCTTCGTTTCCGTCGCCGTTAAGAGTTACCGCTTGCTGTGCACTGTTTTCCTTCACCGACTTGCCTTTCTCCTTGCTCAACTGGGTTGCGCCATCATGTAGATTTTTTCCGGGGGCGCCACTCAGCACGCTGTTGCTGGTTGTACTTTGAAACGAACTTCTGCCTTCTTGTTCGTGGTCCTTCCCGGTATCCTTTCCCTTTTTCACCTTCTCCGTTTTCGTCCCCTTTGCAATTTCAGCACCATTACACGCAACTGTGTGTATATTTGCTCCGTTCCTTTTCTCCTTTGTTTGTTCGCTCGTCAATCCTGTTGCGCTGTGTGCGCCAACCGCCTTACCAAAACCATTGAACGAAAGCAAATCATTCACATCGCTAACTTGATGCTGCACATCGCTCGTTTCATCTTTCTTCACATATTTCAGGTTGGGAAAAAAGCATAAACAGCTGAGAATTTCTTCATACATCTGGGGGTTCTTAAAAATGAATGGATATAATGCTTCATTCAATTGACTTAATGATACACCTAAGGCGTTGGAAATTTTGTCATCCTCTATGACCTTCAGGTCGTCCTTTCTCATAAAGCACTTGACTGGGATCCCGTGCGAGAGGAAAAATGACTTGAGACTATATTCAATTCTGTTAGCGATAACGTAGTTGTCGGTGAAGCACTGGATGAGGATGTTTATCAGGATAATGAGCATGTCCTTAAATTTTGCTTGTTTCGAAATGGTTAGCAGAATTCCAAGTCCGCTTCTGCTGATGTTATTTAGGATTAACTCGTTGAAGTCAACATGGGGGTCGCATTTCTGTTCGACAAAACTGACGTAATCGTGCTGCTCATTGTTAGTAATATTGGGGGGGCAACACATTCTGCTACTACCTCTATCTCTAAGGGGTTCCATGCCGCTTCCTCCACTGATAATGGTTTCTCTTTTGTGCAGATCCCCTGCAGATAGTTCCTCTTCTCTGCTGGGCAATAATTCCGCGTTAGGATTATCCCCTGTTTCGTTCGACATTCCGTTTGCGTTTCCCTTATCAACCAAAACATTTTTTCCCCCTCCTTGCATCCTTTGTATCTTCCTTTCCTCCAGTTCGAACACCTTCTTAAAGTTCTTATACACATTTGGCGGCGCATACGAAATGAAGAAAATGACGTTGCTGTACGTGGTGGTCAAGTATTCAATTATCTGCAAAATGCTCATACACAGCTGTGCGTTGTAACCCTTGAAAAAATACAACGTGTCGATGCATATCCTTATGATGTTGTGTTGTTTTTCCGATGACATAAATCGAATGTTTTCTGTAATCATTTGTGCAGCTTGCGCGATTTGTGTGGCTTGAGGCATTTGCGCCGTTGCTGTGTTCATGTTGGATGCCATATTGTTGCTGAGGTTTTTCTTCTCTGTGTGCAAAGTGGCCTTGTCCATTTTGTTATTTGGTGCATTTCTAACCATACTGGTGCTGCACTTATCGTCATTCGTTTTTTCCTCCTTTTGTTTTTTCATTACCTTCTTACTCTTGTCGTTAAAATTGTACAAGGAGTAGTTAATGATAATTTTGTACATGCACATGAACAGGGGGGCGTAGAAGCATGGGGGTTTGGAGTACAGCGAGATATATTTATTCTCCTCATTTTCCTGTAGTGAATAATTGATGGCCGTTTTTTGGTTCACCTCGGAAATATCTGTGTCGGCTAAGTTCCAGTACGGAATAAGCATGCTATACGTTTTGATATTTTTATTTATAACCAATCCTTTGTTGTACATGTGGTTTATTATTTTCTGTTCCTTCTGGTTAGCTTCACCTGGGTTGTTCTGCCTCTTCTGTGTTTGGCAGTTATTATTCCCCATACTTCCGTCCTCCCCTGATAGCAGCATCGCCCTGTTGTTAGATTGCTCCACGTGGGTTGTTGTTCCACTCACGTTGATAATGTTAGCATTGCCACACGTTGGATGCAAGTAATCATTGTCCTTGTCATCGGAAAGGTGAGTAGCATATTTTTTGTGACTTCCATTTTGTGCACAGTCATTCGTATCGTGCCCTGAAGGGAGGGAAGGAGGGAGGCCACTCAAACAGGCCCCCTGCTCACACGGGTCGACGACATTCATTAACTCGTTATTCAGTTGCTCATTCGAGTTGGTGGCAGTTTTACTTGCTCCCATTATTTTGTTAAATTTTCTCTTCCTTTTATTCTTTTCTTGATTTTTCTTCCCCGCATCGTTATCATTTGTGTGTGCTTCATAATCCCCATTGGGCAAGAAGCTTCCCCCCCCATGGGCATTCGAAAACATTTGTTCATCGTTTGAGCTAGAATTGGCTAAACATGATTCGTATCTGCTTTCTGTTAAGAAGTAATTAACATTAGCCTCCACACTCTTCACATAGGCCGCGTTAACTTTGTGTAAAAAGAAAATGCAATAGTCCAGGATGTTCCTGTCTATGTGCAAAATCAAATTTCTTGCTATTGTGTATTTATCAATAATATTGTAAAGTGTGAAAAACAGCATGTACAGGCAAAAGTGGTAAGAGTATATTTCCATGTCCTTTTGCGACTCATATATAACATCTAGGTCTCCTTTAATATACTTGGTTCTGTACATACAACGTTGGGGATCATTTGAATCGTCCACTACTTCACCATCTGGGTTATTAGGCTCCTTACTCTTTGCGTTGTTATTCATGACTGAATTTTTGTCATCCACGGCATCGCTTCCTGGGTACAATACGGTAGTCGTGTTGTCATCACTGTGGTTGCTAATGTCGTAGTTATTGTTCAGTTGGTACTCTGCAAGGAATTCACTCATTGGGTTTCCTACTCTACTGTGGTTGTTCGCACTGTTCATCGCGTTGGTTCTACCGTTGGGTAGAGTAGTACTCATCATCATGTTGCGCATGTTGTTCAGGGCGCTTCCCCCACCAGAGGCACCACCATTCGTGGGGATATTATGCTGGACATTTGATGTCATTCCGGTAGTATTGCTTGGTTCCTGGCCAGCTTCATCTCCCGGTTGGCGGGCGTCATGACCTCGGCCGCTTCCCGTCGTGGCGACACCCCCCATTCCAGTCACACCTGCACTGATCGCACTGCCAATATTGTGTTCAACCCCGGTGGCGTTTCCTGCATTCGCTTCCCCGCTTTGAGGCAAAATGGGGATCACCCCACCGTTGTCACTTGTTAACGCATTTCTGTTTTGCACGAATTTATTTTTATTTCCATTCTTGTTGTTGTCCTTCTTGTCCGCTTTCATCCCACCATCATCAGCACTCTTGACGTTTTTATTTTTCTTCTTATTAAAGTACATGAACATGTGGTGGCAATGATAGAAGGGTTCTATTGGGAAGGCTTCATCATTCTTCAGGGTTTTAATTTTCTTCGAAATATTTTCAATAAAATAATACAGAATGATAATTTTCACATCTTGATGATTGAATATACGACTTTTGTTGGTGTTTTTATCGTGTATGGTTTTTCTATAATGGTCCAGGAGCAGTTTCACACTCTTCTTATCAATGTCAATGAGGAGGAAGCTGAGGAAAAGGTTGGTGTAACCTCCTTCATTAAAAGGGATGGTTATCATTATATTTATGAGCATATTGAAAATATATTTATAAATGAGTTGCCTAAGGAGTAAATAATTATCTTCGTCCCAAAATTGATTGATGTTATTTTTCTCCTCATATGTAAGGAAAAGATTTTTCTTCAATAACTTTAAGTAGTACTGTAGGTATAATAACATATTTCTCTTGCTGTTTGGGTCCATAATCGTTTGGTAGTAGTACACCCTTGCATGTGTTGACTTTGCTTTGGCTTCTTTCAATATTTCGAACATGAAGGGAAACTTCTCCAGCATGTATTTGTCATCTTTGTTAAAGATATCCTCCTTGTCGTTTCCATCTTTGGGGGAATCGTTTAGGATGAGTGGTGCTGGGCAAATGTTTTCATCCACCTGTTGACCATCCCCATCGATGGGGGGATTCCCCTCTGCTGCAACCTGCACCGCATCATTAAGTTCCTCATCGCTAACATTCTCGTTGACCCCCAATCGTATATCAACCAGTCTTCTATTCCCCGAGGTCGAATTTTCATCACTGCTGTTATAGTCAAAGTCGTAGTAGGGGGGTCTTCTACAGACATTCCTTCTCTCTCCAAGTTTATCCTTTGCTATGTTGAAGAAGAAGTCCTTTTCCTTTGCCTTATCCAAATAATTCAAAGTACAATCTAGATCAGTGGTTCCAGAATAATTGAGACAATCATAAATCGTTTTTTCATCAAACCCCATTAAGCCCCACTCCTCCAAAATGTTAACATGGGGGTAGTTAAATGCGTCCTTATCCTTGTCCTTATCCTTTTCCTTTCCACTAACGTTCTTCCTATCCTTGCATTTTTCCTTTGCCCAGAAATCGATCATTTTGGGTTCTACTTCAATCGAGTGATGAATAAATTTTAAAATGATTCTCAACAAGGTGTATATGATATTATTGTTGAAGTTTATGTATATATTATTCTTCCCAAGGTTGCCAATTTTAACACTTGTACTGTTGATGTAGGTTAGCCACATGAATATGTTGTTTGCTATTTCGCACTTGACCGATCTGATCGTGTTAACAATGTCGAAGTAGTCCAGCGAGAAAATGAAGTTGTTGTTGTACATGAATGTGTTTTGTGATTTGTGTTTCGCATTTTGCGCGGGGGTCGTGGTGGTGGTAGCATTTTCTTCCTTCGCATCATTTGATTCGTTGTTACTTTTGCTAAGTTCCGGAGTGTCCTGTTTCTTTATCTTCTTCATTTCACTCGAATTGGGGAATGCGTCCACTTGTACACTTTTCTCGTTTAACTCGTTTGTTCCTTCCACTTGTGGTGTCAATAAATTGGCCTCTTCACCTTCGCCATTACTGCAACTTTGTGCGCCATTGGTGGTGAGCAACGGGTTACTCTCGTGCGTCTTTCCCTCCGCCACTGTCCCCTCCGCTGCCGTTCCTCCTCCCATGTTGTACGTGGCCTTTCTCTCCGGGGAGAGGTTCTCAAAGTCGTTGTGCAAGCGCGTGAGGGGGTGCAGCATCTTGGAGCAGAAGAGCATCAAGTTAAATTTGCCAACGTTGATGAGGCTGACGAAGAAGTCCAGAAAGGCGCTTATCCCTTTAATGACAATTTGCAGGTAAATCTTCAGGGTACTAATATCAGCACCAGCATAGTATTCCATAATTCTGATTAGGTAGCGAACAAAGTAGGTGTTTGTGCAGGTAAAATTCTTGCTGATGTGAATTGGTATGTAAGTAACAAAATTCGTCTTCAGGTCTTGTTTGTTCTTCTTCATCTCCTTCTTTTTGTAGTATAATGCAAGCAGGGATATGTATACGCTCATCACATAATTAAACATGTTGAAAATGAAGTCGAACGTTCCCACTTTGTATAGCAAGTCCAGGAAATAAAAGTAGCTAATAAATTCGAGTTTGTTATCCGACAGTAGCTTGTGCAAAATGTTGATGAGCTCTGCGATGTACTTCACTGTTTTCATCGGGCTGTACTGTTCTATGCTGATGTTCACTGGGGACAGTTTCTTTTCCTTGGGCATGTCGTTTACTCCTTCCTTTTCGCTCGAGGCGGCGTTACTGCTACTTGGGTTGTTCTGCGAATTCGCTTCGTGACATGTATTACTTGCTGCGTTCGACTCGTTTGCGTTATCCGCTGCACACGCTTCCCAATTGAAATTATCGTTGTGGTGGACCACGCGGTAGGACCCTCCAGGCTTCCGAACGCTCGTGCAAATGTACGACTTGTTATACTTGCTCAAATCGTGACTGGGAATGCTTTCCCGGGGATGCCTCAAGTTGTACGATTCGTTCTCTTCCAGGTGGCTTCGGAACGCGGCCACATTTCCATTCTGCGCTGGTCCCTTGTCCGCTGGCCCAAAGTGCCAATCATGTTGAAGGTCCTTATTCGGCACCACGTCGATCAGGGAAAAGTTAAAGTTGTATCGTTTGAACAAAATTTCCTCCATGTAGAATGGTTCTGGATAAAAATTTTCTATCTTCTTTACATGGTGGCTGGTGAAGGAGGTGTATGCATAGTCATACAGGTTGAGGTTTTTCTTCTGTGAGTCCCTTTCCGCTGCATTATTGGCGCTACCACAGGAGGGTAAGTGCTCCTTGGAGAGGTTTTCTTCCGCCATGCTTCCATATGAAAGGTGGTCCATATTCGTTCCAACCTTGGGCCATTTCCTGGCTCCGTTCTTGTAGGCACTTGGCCCGACTGAGTCAGGCTTTACGTTGCCACCTCCGCTGTTGTAGCTGTAGAAACTGTTCGCACCGCCATTCACCGTGACGCATGAGGGCGTTGCTGCGGTCACTGCTGATGGTGACTGCGCCCCACTGGGCTCGCTCAAATAGCTGACCTTCTCCGCCGTTATATGGTCAGACAACACTCTGTACACGCTTTTCGCTGCGCCGCCCGCGAGGTAGGGGTTCTCCTGAATGGGCTTGCTCACCAGCGGTACATTCATCATGCACTTGGTTAAACATCGAATGATGCACAGAATGTGCTTCTGCTGGATCACATTGTAAAAGATATAGTTCGGGCTGGGCTTCAACTTTAACTGCCTCGTATGGCAGGCTAGATTAATCATGATAAAAAACTTTTTAATTACCACCAGCAGCGATCTGAGGCTTTCGCACAGGACGTACTTGGAGTCATACGCGAGGCGCGTGTGCATGTGTATGTTCTTGTCCTCTATGTAGTAGTCGTTGTATTCGCTCTTAGCAGCGCCACTGTCGTTACCGCCAATGCTCGAGTCGTTATTTACTCCCCCACTCGTCTGTTGTTTTTTCTCCGCAAAGTTACATTCCATACAACTGCCGCCGCGGTAATCTGCGTACATATTTGCAATGCTTTGCGCATTTAAGTGGCTCTTTTGAACACCTGGGGAATCGGTCTCAAGAAGGTTGCTGCTGGAGAGCGGGGTCTCCTTCACCGTGCTGCCATGAGTTGCTATATTATTAGAGATAAGGTTGGTTATAACCCCCGCGTCGTTATCATTTCCACTTTGCGCCAAGTGCAACATATTTTTCTTCTTCGCTACTTTGAACCCGACAATTGATTCGTCGGAACTTGAAAAGTATTTTTGAAATTTCGTCTTCTCCTTATTTTTAAAAGCTACAATGTCCGATGGCATTTTCATACTTTTATTCACAAAGGTGTTAAATTCACTGAGGACCTGGGAAAAGGCGTATTTGTAAATGGCCTTATACACCTTGTCATCATTATCTAATCCACTGAGGTGATCGGTCATTTTGTAATCATCTGCATTGTCGTGGTCACAAATGATATGTGTTTTTCCCTCATCTTTGTTCAATACGTACAGGTTGTTATTAATCGAATAGCAAAAAAGGGAACGACTGGATCCGAACAAATTGTATAACAGATAATCTGATTTATTTTGGCTGTTTCGAAGTGTTCTCTTGATGTGTTCATGGATACATACCTTATCCTTCAGATGCAAAAACATGTTCTGATTTAAGTCATTCGTCTGGTAAAAATATAATGTAAAGTAAAAGTCGAACACACTTTCTATCGTTATGAGGACATCTGAAAATATTTCCAAGATTTTTCTGTTTGACAATTCTGACGGATCGTACAAATTCTCCTCGTTGGCGTAGAGCCCCTTGGAGTCGGTGTAAGCCGAGATTAGGAAGTACAGAATGTTGAAGAGCTGCGTGATGTTACATAGGAGGAGCTGGTTACGGTCGATGAAAGGCCCAGCGAAGAAGTCCTTCCTGAGGTACTTGCTTCCTCCCTCCAAAGGTTTGCTGGCCGCTCCCACAGATCCAAACGCTTTGTTCGCTTCGCTCCCTTGCCCTGCGCGAAGAGCAGATCGCTTAACCACGACAATATTGTCACCCAGGTCGAAGTAGAACGAATCTAATAATAACAAACTTACGTACTGCACATACGAAACGAAGTTGTTGTAGTTGTACAGAGGGTAAAGGAACTGATTGTACACATTTTTGAAGGAGGCATACAAATATATCTTCATGACAAACGTGTAAATGGAGTGATACTCAAATATGTGAATGTAGTTGGGCGGTAGGCTTATCAGGTTTGTGTAAGCCATTAAGAACTTGAGGCCATTTAACTTTAACAATGATTTAATCCAGGAGGTCTTCATATAGGACAGGATACATCGACACAGGATCGATAATCTGTCCAAGAAAAAGTTGTCCCTTCTATGTTTATATCGGTCTATGTTGAGATCCTTTAACTGCACATGGTGTAACTGCTTTACTGACCCCTCTACATACTTTTGTACGTAATCATAATCCAGGCATTTCCAATAACCCAAGTTTAGACCCTCCAAATATAACTTCTTCAATAATTTCACATGAAAGGTAAGGAAGTCTCTCATCACGAAGCCGTAATTCTCCAGCTCGTTGATGATATTTCCAATAGAAACAGCTATATCGCCAAATCTATCGAAAAAAAAATAATCTATTTTGATCATATAATGGAAGAGGTTATATATGGGCGAGTAATTCAACTTCCTCATGGCTGACTTTCCAATGCTGTGAATAAACATTAGGGAGAGGAGGGATGGGACATAGATCAACACTGTTTCGTCTTTCAAATTATCCTCCACTATGCTGTTTAATAAAATGTTCAACAGACCCTCTTTCAACAGGGTAGACAAAATCGTGGGGTCTTCATATATGTGTTCATATATAAACCCTAGTATGTATCCATACACGCAGAGGCCAAATTTGTGTGGGTACTTCAAAATGTACTTAATAATTTTGACGGAGATATAATTATTTGTAAATATGTCTAGCAGCGTGTCTGTTGGGGAGTAGCCCTTCAACGCCAGGTTAAGCGCCTTTATAATCATCTTTATGATCTTCACTCGCTCTTCATATATGTGCAGCTTCCACCAGAAGGTGAATCTGTTTAGAAGGGTCTCGTCCGTGGCGCTCTCGTTTATGTCGTACGTTTGGAATAGCCTCACCAGCTTTGCATCTCCCCGGGGGAAGAGGCTGTTCTGGGTGGGACAAGCGGCGGGGCGGGCTGTCTCTATTTCCACGTTCACTATATCACCGTTCACACTTCCATGCACCTGGGTTGCCTCTCCATCCTGTCCCGCTCCCCCTACATAACCGTGGGCCTGCTCCTCACTCTCCACAAATGTGCGGTCGTACCCGCGGTAGTCGAAGGGCTCGAAATAATACCTCAGAAAATGCTCCCGATTCAGGTGATAAAAACTGTCGGACATCATAAATATTTCGTATTGAAAACGAGAGAGTAAAATTTTGTACAGCTCCTCTTCATTCTTCGCAGTGAAATAAAAGTTTGGCGTAAAGTCCAATAGGGTCTCCATAATTCTCAGTAACAAATGAACAATTGGAAGATTGTTCGTGTAGCTGTCTTGCAAATACAGGGGAAAAAATTTTAGTGTGTTCTGTTGCGCTATGGTAAGAATTGGGCATGGCTCCATAATGCACGTATGGTATAGGGTTAATAATTGTAACATCATGGATACTTCCTTTTTCTTCTTTTTAAAATCTTTAAACATTTTTTTTGAAATTTTTATAAATTCACTTTCTCCATTTTTCTTGCAATTTTTTATATTGCTTATAATTACGTCTTCACTTATATAATTTTCGTATTGCGTTTCTTCCTTGAATCCGTTTGGGTCCCTCGGTTGGTTGCTTAGCCTGTTATCTGCAGTACCACCAGCCATGAGGTCAACTTCCTCGGCGTTGTTCATGAAGTCGAATATATTCAAGTTACTGACGTTGGGGGGATCCCTCATGTGGGTGGAATCCGCCTCATTATTCGTATCTCCTTCATTGCTCATGTAATCAAAGATGTTAACATTGTGTACACCATTTATATTCCCACTGATGGGTGGATTGTTCACGAATGGGGATATGGTCCCCATCACTCCTGCGGGGTCACCATAATCGATGCTGACTGGGTTGTCTTCTCCTCGGAACGCGTCCGCATTGAATATCGAATTGTTGTTAGTGGTGATTAACTGGTTGGAACCGTCTGCAGCGGTCAGAGAATTTTCTGCCTCCCTTTGGGTGGAATCCTGATGATCATTTGCGACATGGGTTACTGCCTCTTCATGTGAGGGAGCACCACTTTCGGGGTGGTGACTGTTCTGTGGCCTGGGATGCTGCTCCCCACCTTCATTCGGCAGTAACTCACTCAGGGAGCTATAAATACTTGTCCGCACCATAACGTTACCGCTGCCAGAAGTGTGCACAATTCCGCCCTCCTGTGGGGGGGAAGATGTGCTTATGGCCTTGTCCTCTTGAATTTTTTTTAGGTATAAAGTGTTGATATCATTGGTGCTGTACATTTCTACTGGGCTCTCGTTCATAATGTGCAGAGGGCAGATATCCTTCTGCACTGTATAAGTGGATAAAAAATAATTCAGGTAGTACTTAAAAACGCTGATAAATAAACCACTGTGTAATCGTAGGCCCAGTATATCCGACACAACTTTGTAATGAAGATGGGATTCTATCGCCGTCGTCAGCAAGTCAAAGATTATTTGCAGCGTGTTAAAATCAATAAACTTGTGATATTTTAGTATGTACAAAATTTCTTGTAAAAATATGGTGTTGCTTGGAATAATTTGAGGATACAAAATAGAGTTAATGGACAACGAACCCGATATAATTAAGTATCTTAAGTTGAATAATTTTTTTCTGTACTTGGGACATATTAATCCCAAGTATATTCTTAACTTATGTCTGAGGTCGAAAGTTTTTTTTTCGTCTATTTGATACTTATTCATAATGGCGTCGTATGCCTGTTGTAGGGCTTCCTTCGCCTCATTATACTTTACCTCCTTGGGGAGGACAGACGTGAAGGGGATCTCGTGATCTTCCACGTTAATTGTAACATTGTCCAGGTTCAACTCATAATCGATTAGGTCTAACAGGTACCTATTATCAATTTTGCTGTACACATTTTGCATGTAACGTTTATCTGTGGAGTCATGCATGTAGTACAGCACTAGGCCAGAAATGTAATTGTTGTCGTTTATCCTTCCTATGTCGTTGTTTATATATGGGTGTAAGAAATTCGGCACAGGGATGTTAATTAGCGCTGACAGGATATTTACAATTTGATTTATTTTGTTTTCATTTTTCTTCGTTTTTTTTATAAATAAGTAATATATATTTAAAATTTCAGCCGACAGGATTGATATCTTGGGGTTGAAGCTCCACAGTAGCACAAGCAAATGGTCCAGCGAGTTGTACTTCGATTTGCTTAGGCAGTTGTCCAGGATGTGGTAAGTGAACCTGAGGATTTGCTCGATTAGAAGATCGGATGGGACGAACGATTCTTTGGAAGGTTCGCTCGTCTTCTCAATGTTATTTTCACTAGGCTTCTCGCTGCTTTTTTCCCCTTGCGCGAGTGCACTGCCCGCCTGTGTCTCGGTCTCTACGCCTTCATCACCTCTTGCAATGCAGGTCTCCTCCCGATTCAATTTATTATGCACGATGTACCTCTGCAGGAGGTCGTCGAATCGATTGAGAACGGGCGCCCAAGCTATCAAATCTGACTTCAGCCACACCCAATCGACAAAGGGAAAGAGGTGATCAATTAGGTTCTTCTCGTCACATGTTGATAAAACGTGGATGAAAAATTTCTCCTCCTCACTGATCTTATCTAGCATAAGTATATAATTATCATCCTTCGGTATCTGGATCTTCATTTTGAATTCATAATTGTCAGTATTTTTACGTTTCCTTTTTTTTTTCTTTTTTGGGAGGCAGCCTATATATACTGCGACATCACCGTTTGCAGGTGTTCGAACAACGCGATCCTAGCAGCGTATCTTCAACTTGAGAATTGTCGCTGCCTACACATGAGCTTCCACGTATGCACTCTTCCGCACGTGGGGTAAACTTTACTTGGGGGAGACACACACGTAATGATAGAAGTATTCTTGCTCGTAAGAACATACAAATTTTCGTACACACACAAAAAAGGGGGACACTTTTCTCTATCCCGAGGTGGGAAAAAAAAAATAACTTCACGCAAAAAAAGAAAAAAAAAAAAAAGAGGAAAACGAAACACACAGAATAACGACATACATTAATAAGGAGAACACACAATGCGTACCAAGAGGTAGACTGTTCGTTAATTACATCAAACACTTATGCTACACGTGCAAAAGGTATGCACGTTACGTAATGCTCACGCGATATGCACAGGAATGATGTTGATGCTACTTATGGATGTGTTCGTACGGGACACAAAAAGAGTTCACTTTCTCATGAAATTTGGACGCGTACAAATATGCGCACGTACGCGTAAACACAAGGATGATGGAGAAACCAAATAAAAACAAGCACAATGGGTAAACAAGCTCATGTATGTTACACATATATGCTCGCGTAGCCTTGTGTGCACAGGGGGCGCTCTTAAAAGGCTATTGCAACAAATTGAGGGTTATATAAAAAGTCTGCGTTTTTTTTTTTTTTTTTTTTTTTTGTGGCGCTAAAACAGCCACGTGAGCGTAAGCAAGCAATTGTAGGTAGGAGTCCACTCACGCGCAAATATGTAGTGCATGCGGACAAGGGAACACACCTATACACAAGTATGCACATGCACGTGAAAACAATACGGACGACGCGAAGTGGTCCAAAACTACAAATGCCTTCGTGCACGGGCGTAGATATGCACCTCTACATGAACAACGGCACGTCAATTTATACAAGCGGGTGAAATGTCGTACGAAGCAATGTGAGCAAATTAGTCCACGTGGACAGGGGGTAACTTGTAAAGAAATAACGAAATGGCAAGAATTGCCCTCTCACGAAACATGAACATGCACAAGTACACATACACATACACTAAAAACGTATGATGTAGATCGCCGACACATATGCCTTTCGTTTGGCAGGCCGTCTCACCACGCTCGTGCCCACGCACATATAAACAAGAACGTACAATTCATACGTGGGGATGTAATAAGTGGTGTGTGGGGGGCTACACAATACGAAGGCAACACTAGGAATACATATATACATGCATGAGGATGTGATGCAGTGAGATAAAAAAAAAAAAAAAAGGACACGCAAGTGTGGCACAAGTGCGCCCGCGTACGGGTATAGGCATACGCACATGTATAGGCAGGCCTAGCCAAGCATATGCTTCCATATACATATAAAGGCACATACGCATAAAGTACACTTAAGCGCACAGGGCACACAGCTACATGTTTTATGATTCTGTGAAGCTGCTTAACTACAAGCTTGCACAGGGAACAATAGGCAAAAAAAAAAAAAATAGGTAACACGAATGTGAAGGGGATGTAACGGTGGATACGACTGCGAAGGCTAAAATGCTTCGTTATGTTGGCTCTTTCTTCTCCTCGACTGGCGAAGGGAGTATGCGGAGCACGAAACAGATGGGTAGGTACACAAAATGAAACACAAAGTGGTGAAAAATGCCACACGTTAAAAGTCTTTGCGACTTTTAACTTAAACGCAACAAGGGACGTTTGGATGTTCACATTTTTGTCATGTGAAAGTTGGTCATTTGGTGTTTTTGCCACTTGATGTTTTTGTCACTTAGCGTTTTTCTTACTTGCCGCTTTGTGACTTGGTTATTTTTTGTTCATTTGCTGTTTCGAAACACTTCAAATATGGAAGTATTTTTCTTCAGTGGGAACGCATAAAGCGTGGGAAAATAAAAAAAGAAATAAAAGAAAGGATAACTAGATGAATGTTTTTTTTTTTTTTGATCTTTCTTTTTCATATGTTACTTTTTTGGTTATGGTAAAAAATTAGAACAAGTGTTAAAAGGGCACGCGGGAAAATATATGGGGATACGCAAAAGTATGCGTGGTGCCATCATACTTCGTAGCGCTTATAAAACTGTACAGGGGGGACTGCATACGCGGTTTACGCTTAATGCGCGTTCCAACATACACGGGTATGCGATGGTACATTCATATATATAACGATCGCCCCGCGAATGGCGGTTCAAACTTAAATAGTTGGGGCGACAAAAGTCAAAAGAATACGAACTTTTTTGTATGCACGGCTTATAACCTTGGGCAGCCAGCTGCATTGGCCCCACGCGGAACCACCCAGTCCGGGGGCGGGTGGGGGAAAGGAAAAAAAAAATGCCTCCTTTTATCATAGGGGGGATTTATATAAGCAGCTGGCTATTATGTATATGTTAGTGCAATATGACGCGTCCCTAACAAACATAATTGTGTACATAATTATATATGCGTGGCCGCTGGCATACGCTTTTTCATGTGCTGCACGACTGTGCCCCGCAGTAGTCGGGGACAGGGCAATACGACTGGCCCCCCCAAAAACGCCTGTATGTGCCAAATAAAATTATGTAGAATGTATTTGCCACGCCGCAAAATAAATGCTCAACGAAAAAAAATCGTATGCTAAAAGTAGCCACCACAACGAGGAGGCGGAACTATTCAGCTAGCTTTTTGACATTTGGAAAATACGTAACAAAAAAAAAAAAAAAAAAAAAAAGCGAAAATGGCTATGCGTACTTATTTTGCGCATACCGCGTGATGTTGAATACGCATAGCAGCCATTCTGCCAATGCTGGAGGAGCAACAAAAGATGAAAAGGGCGAACACAGGGACGTGGACGTGAACATAATTTTCACCCCCCGTCTCCTTGTCAGAATTGTTGACAGATAATTTCGGAAATAATTTGTGCAAGTATTGCGCATAGGAAAAATTTAGTCCTTTTTTCACCCCCTCGAAAAATTCCCCAATTTTTGGCTAATAGCCATTTTGGGTTTTTGTGTTTTTTTTTTTAACC
The DNA here is from genome assembly GCF_000956335.1 of Plasmodium fragile. Taxonomy (NCBI): domain Eukaryota; phylum Apicomplexa; class Aconoidasida; order Haemosporida; family Plasmodiidae; genus Plasmodium; species Plasmodium fragile. Next base: position 208,032 of record NW_012192586.1, on the reverse strand, counting down.
TCAAAAAAAAAAAAAAAAAAAAAAAATACTAAGTTGTTCTCTCCACATCGCCAAAAGGGCTACATGTACTTGTGTGTTCTATCACCAACACTTTGAACAAAGGGGATATTAAAAAAAACTATATTACATTAGCGATAAAAAAATGGTTAAAAGGATGGTTAATAAATGGTGGTAATGATGGCCAGTTGGCCGTAAGGAAGTCGTCTTACCCTGAGCGGGGGGGTTTTGTTGGCAACCCCCACGAGCAGCGCGCACACAGAATGAATTCCCCTGGGTGAAAATATTGTGCCTCACTCTCGGCGAACGTTTTATATGTGTTTTTATCTCAGTAAGAATATCCCATGTTCCTGAGTACCATTCTGTTAAAAAAAAAAAAAAAATGAATCATAGTTGAGATTACCCGCACAAGGGCCTCTCTACCCAATTACGTGTTGCATTAAAGAGAGAAGCAAATAAAAATCAATTTCTATGCTTACCTATTTGGTAGGAAAAACGATTAGCAGGCAAAAGGGTGATGCGATTATATATGCGTCACCGTGGGAGGAATGCCAACACCTTCAATCCTCTAAGGTGAGCGCGCCGGTTTGAGCCAATAATAGGGCGGCTTGAACTTTGAAGTTGGTTCTTTTCCCTTCTTGTACGAATAAGGGGTTGGAGGATTAATAAAAAGGATAAGACAATCAGCATAACGAGGGATAAATTGTTCAACAAATTGGTAAACAAATGGGAAAAAAAAAGGGTAACCACCCTCTCTGCATAAATTAAAAAAAAAAGAAAAAGAAACGGAATCGCTGTGTGAAACACTGACCCTGAGAAGAAAATAAAAATTTCCGAATCGTATTTTACATGGAAACAACACATGATACCCCCATGCTGGAGGTACTTATGGCTCACACTGGGACACGTGTTGATTTGCGCACGCGGAACCGCATCCAACATTGTGTGTGCGGATTAATGGGCAAAGTGGACAAAAAAAAAAAAAAAAAAAAAGATCAACAACACACACAGAATAAGAAATTATACAAATGGGGAATGCACATGATTCTATAAGCCGGGCAAAGGGGTAGGGTTGTAAGGAAAGGTGTACGGACGGGCGTGCACATCCCATGGGCAACGAAGTGCTGCGGGAAATTCTTTCCCAGTTTGGCGCTTTCCCGCCGCTTCTCTGCATCTCTGTTTCACCTCAGAACAGGTCGCCCCGCTGCGAAAGGACCGAATTCCCGACCCTGTCCACTGGAAACATATGATGGACAGTCTTCAAATCAGCGTTGTTGGGGAATTGAAAGAAGGTTACGACGCAGGAGTTAATTTCTTTGCTCCTCTCCACCAAAACTAAGTGGGAAGCATTCCTAAAAATTATCATGTGGCAATTTATGAAAAATTTCGATGTGTTCTTGAAAACTTGAGTGCTACAGATGTTGTCTTTCTCTCCACAGAGAATCAAAACGGGTATATAATTGAGTCCGACTTCTTTGAATATGTCATGGGCGCTCCACATTTTTAAGTTGTT
>NW_012192586.1:194241-205093 GCF_000956335.1 Plasmodium fragile | reverse complement strand
CCAACATTGTGTGTGCGGATTAATGGGCAAAGTGGAAAAAAAAAAAAAAAAAAAAAAGATCAACAACACACACAGAATAAGAAATTATACAAATGGGGAATGCACACGATTCTTTAAGCCAGGGAAATGCGTAGGGTTGTAAGGAAAGGTGTACGGACGGGCGTGCACATCCCATGGGCAACGAAGTGCTGCGGGAAATTCTTTCCCAGTTTGGCGCTTTCCCGCCGCTTCTCTGCATCTCTGTTTCACCTCAGAACAGGTCGCCCCGCTGCGAAAGGACCGAATTCCCGACCCTGTCCACTGGAAACATATGATGGACAGTCTTCAAATCAGCGTTGTTGGGGAATTGAAAGAAGGTTACGACGCAGGAGTTAATTTCTTTGCTCCTCTCCACCAAAACTAAGTGGGAAGCATTCCTAAAAATTATCATGTGGCAATTTATGAAAAATTTCGATGTGTTCTTGAAAACTTGAGTGCTACAGATGTTGTCTTTCTCTCCACAGAGAATCAAAACGGGTATATAATTGAGTCCGACTTCTTTGAATATGTCATGGGCGCTCCACATTTTTAAGTTGTTAATGCAGCCCAGTATTGAGTGCGTGATATTTTTTTTCACAAAAGCCTGCCACATGATTCGGTTGTAGAGGTAGTCGGACGTGTCGTTATCGGAGTCGTCCTCGGGGTCCTTCTTAAGCGATTTATCGGGCGCATCTTTAGAGGCATCCTTGGAAACGTTTCTGGAGTCACATTTGGGGTCACATTTGTTGCCACTTTTTGACCCCTTCATGGATGCACCTGCGGGCGCCCCCTTGGAGTCCCCCTTGGTGTCCCCCTTCGACGGGCGCTTAAAATTCTTCTTCGAAAAAAAACATGGAAACATAAAACAGGACGAAATGTTGATCAGGCAGGGGAACAACTTCAGAACCTTCAGGGCAAAGGGCTTTTTCTCCAAAACGCCAACAGGGGATATCAAAATAATTTTCTTCACCTGTTTTATGTACTTCTGTGCAAAGCTGATGGCAATTACGCATCCCATGGAAAAACCTATTAGATAAAAATCTTGATGTAGTAATTTCAGATGGGTCAGCAATTCCTCTGTCTGCGTTAAAAAAAAATTTATTCCGTAGGTTTTCTTTCGGTGATTATATTTGGGGCAGGCAGATAATCCATGCCCATACAGATCAAAGTTCAGAACCTGGAACTTATATTTGATTAGCGTTTTTTGTATGTCCAGGAAGGTTAAGTTTGTTCCGTTGAGTCCATGAAATGTTATAACGAGCGTCCCTTTTTTGTTTCCCTTCAAATCATAATTTATTATTCCGTACTTGCCAAAAAAGACTTTCCTGTACACGAAGGGGCACTTCATGTTTTTTTTTTTGAGGTACCTAGGCACTTTGTATACGACGTAATTGGTCTCCTCGGTGGATGCGTTAGCAGGGTGGTGCGTCGATGATTGCGTCGGTTGGTTGGCCTCTTGACGTGCCTCCTGACAAACATCTTCGCGCTGCGCTCTGCGTTTCATCCTGCCCATAATTCTATGCCTAAAGTTCCATTTCTTTTTCCTTGCGTTTTCTTCGCTCTTCTCTACCTGGTTGGCCTGTACACACGCGTGTTGCTCCACGCAGGAGGGCCATGCGGAGACGCTATTGTCATTTGACTTGTCCATTAGGACATGCGAGTGCATGTCTACATTTACAATTTTGTCACTCCGAGGATTGTACGCAAAGTAACTGTAGCTTCTGTGGTTGCGGATTCTGCGGATGGGGCTTCCACTCTTGCCACTTCCAACTTTGAGGCTTTTATCCCCTTCTCTGCACTTATCCGTGTTCACATCGCGCGCGTGCGTACCATCCATTGTTCTAATTATGCTTTTCAACGCAAGCAAATACTTTCTTTCCCCTTTCAGCAGGCATCCCTTTGGACGTATTTCCTCCGAACTGTTTTTCGATTCGTCTTTTGTGATCATTTGGTTCTTGTTTTCACCATCATCCGCTGGATTTGTCTCCTTTTTGTTGACTACGAGGAGGGGAAAACTATCGTTCTGTTTTCCCTCTCGTTCTTGCTTCTTTTTTTCTTCGTCTTCTGCGTCCCCCACAGTGATTCCTACATTTCCAGGGTCCTCTTCACATATCATTTTGGATAAAGCTGGTGATCTTTACATTTCATGGGTCACTCCGCCGCTTGCTTGAACATGAGAGTTCAATTTCTTTGTTAACGTTTTTGCTTTTCCCCGATATAATGATGTTTACTCTGCGCAGCTAAGGTTTGCCTTACGGGCTCAGGTCTACAGTACCACAATGGTTACATTCCCTCGCATAGACAGCTAGCCAAAAATCGACACCCCTCTTTCAACGTGCCCGTGAATTGCTTATTATGGACAGCAGATGGTATACCCAATTTTTACACGCTTCATGGATAAACGAAAAAGGGAGCTATATATACAGGGTGACGAAAGCATGAAGATAGGGACAAGCTACAAATTTGTGTGGGGGGGAAGATCAACCAAAATATTGGATGCCGCAGTTTTGCAAATTTTTTTTTTTTTTTTTTAGTGTTCCAAATTGACAGTCCCCACTCGTACGTTTGAAGTGTAAATTATGGGAGGTCCTCCTCGGCACGTAAAGTGGCCACCGTTGAGGCTAAATTGAGCTTTAGAGGAGGGGAAAGCACTTCAGTTATGTGCATAGCGAAATGGAACATGCCTGTTGTGTGCAAGGAGAAACAATGCAGTTGCGCTTCACACTGTTGGTGCGCATTTTTGCTATGTCCCTTTATAGGCAAACGAAAGATCAGTAAGTGTGTCTGCGAATTGTGTGAATTCAATTCGTTTTCACATTTTATAATGTAGAAAGAGGATGCGTGGGAAGGGAAAAAATAATCATTTTGTTGTCAGTGGTGTGGGAGTTGTGGAGGGCTGATCAAACCTTTAATTCGTGTGTTGCGGACGAAAAATGAGCAAAACCGGCGGCCGAGGAAATGAAAAAGCGGCCTTAAATTAAGTTGAAAAAATTGTGCAAATTGTGAGAACTTTGCTATGTTGGCAAAAAATTATAATGAGCAAATAATGCGAAGTAAACCAGTGGGCTTTTCGTGGACGACGTGTGAAAAAAAAAAAAAAGTTACAATGCAGGTTGCGTATATGTATACTCTGCACAGGGCTCACGCCGAGCCTGCAATAATTTACATGTGGCGCTTGACAAAAAAGGACGCAGAGTTTTCACGTAGGCTATATCCCCACATGACTAATCTCCCAACCGAGGCAGCTACAAAGTTTCACGCGCCACGAGGTTTTTCTGACAGTACTATGTGAGAGCTTTAATCGTACCTGCCAATGAAGTCCGTACGAACAGCAACTTCCACTCTGCCTCAAATCCACTTAAAACAAAACGAACCAACGTGATACAAGAGACCAGAAGTAAATCAGGCTAATGCGAAATAGGCATATTACATATATGCTTCTTTTACATTTCGGCGTTTACCGTAACACGTACAATTGTAAGTGAAGTGGGGGATGAAGAAGAGGAGGAGAGGATGTACTAGAGCGGAAAATACGGGCGAAGAACCAAGGGAGGTACACAAAATATATGAGGGTTTAATGTTGCAGATAGTATTTTTTTTTTATCCTTTTTGTAAGTTGTACATTTTCTATTGGTTCGCCGTGAAGTTGAAAAGCTTGCTACTCCTTTGGGAGTATACAGATAGGGGAAAATTTTAGTGCTGTCACAATTTTTTTTTTTTTTTTTTTTTTTTTTGTGGCGAATTTGAAGGTGTACAGAAAACTGTACGTGGAAAGGTATACATAGGCGCACATACACCAGAAGGGCACTTATATACACGTACAGAGGTGTTTATATAAATGTGTTAATGTGTAAATACGTTGTGGTACCTGTGAGTGGGGTGTGTGTACATGTCCCCGTTTTGGCGCATGTCATCTTTCTACTGCCTCAAACAGTAGCGCCTTCCGGCTTCACCACCCGCGCATCAAATTAGTGACAAAAAAGAAGAAACAAACGCGTAGCAACAAAATTGCTTCGAATGTTAAGTCACATGCGATTAAAGTTTCCATGCTTTACTTTTGTGTACACACAAGTTCTCATTCGTGATGACATGCATACAGATTTATTTGCATCCCGAGAACACACACACGCGTACATGTGCGGGCGCTGAAGTGCTACTCCAACTCGCATGACCGATTTCGAGAGGGGAAAAAAAAAAAAAAAAAATCTAAAATAAACGAGGCACATCGAAAGTGCAACCTTTTTAATTTGTCAATTTTGCGCAAGTCGAAATTTAGGGCACAAAACAAATGTAACTGTTTCGAAGGACTAGAAGAATTGTGTTGCGTTTGTGCCCACTTGGTGACACCTTGGTAGCAGCACTGCGCCAAAGTTGCGCGAAGGTTTGCGCCCCAATTAGAATGGTAGTTGCCCACTTACACAAAGAAACCCCTCACAGCGCGCATTGGCATCCATCAGAGAAAGCGTGACCCTCGATGGGCAATGAATGCAGGTGGCGACCATAATGGTAACAGGAAAAAATAATAAAAAGGACAAATAGTAGCAAAGATAGCAAGAGAGGAGAACACGTAAGAAGCAAGTGTGAAGCAAGTCAGAAGCAAAAGAGACGCAAGAGGGACGCAAACGTGATAGTATAGTATCACCAGACGCATAACCTATAAGCTTTCAAAACGGGGAATCATGACGAGTCTAAATAACGTCGAAGACGAAGAAGACAAAAGTGTTGTAAATGCAGAGATGGATTCGCCAAAAGGGAAAGGGCAATTGGCAGTGAGCACCACTTATCACAATTCGGATAAAGATGGAGAAGAAAAGGGACAATCTGTTACTGAAACTGGAAACGCAAAAAATGGTACGCACAGTGTATGCACACCTGCCGCGGCCACGGCAATCGCAGGCGCTAGCTTTGATAAGAAGAGAAAAGCAGAAGCAGTTGAAGAACCGTACCAAATGGACAGGACCCTTGACGGTATGAACAGTGTCCCCCATGTTGATAAAATGGACTCGATGGAGAAGTCAACTATTGGTTGCATGAACAAGCATGCGAAATTAGGGGACGGAGGCGTCAGTTGTGCCGATCCTATCGAGAATGGCAGCACGGCGGGCGATAAGCTCAATGTGGACACGTACATGCATGCACATACTCATGCACACACGCGTGTGGACAAGGGCACCATCAATACAGAATTCGAAAGTGATGACACTGCACAGGGGAAAACGACCACTGGGGATGCTAAAGAGCAACACAGAGGAATCGAAGCAGGAAAGAGTAGCCAACGCGAACTAGCACAAAGTAACGCAAGTAAGGAGGAAAAGGCGAAAGACAAACCGAATGAACAGACGAGGATGAAGAACGAAACAAAAGAAATACAAGCACAACCAGAAGCGAATAACAAGAAAAAGGAAAGCTACAAATATTTTATTGATTATAGCAAATACAGAGGCAAAAATAATGTGACTTTTTCGACCAAGTATAAAGACAGCAGTGTGAATTTAAGCAGCGATAAGCTCACCTGTTATGGACACAAGGGATGGTCCAGTGTTTTCGTGAATAATGGGGCGGACATCGGAAAATGGTACTACGAAATAAAAATTGAAGAACCTGTGCAAAACTTCCAGTTCTTAGGTTACAAGGACAAAGTGATAAAGGTAAACCCATATATACGTGTTGGTTTCGCTTGCAGATACATGAGGTATGATTATCCCATAGGAACAGACAAATATAGCTACTGCGTAAATAGCAAAAATGGAAGAATTTTTAACAACTCCATAAGCTACGACTGCATGGAACCAATTAAAGTAGGTGATATCATTGGGTGCTACTTAAATTTAAAGAACAAAAATACGTATAACTTCGATCCAAGGTTAGATAAAAAATTGTATGAATATTTGCAAAATGGTATTCTATGTGATCCAAAAGATCCACCCATATTACAGAAAAACTACGGTTCGTCTATTTTTTTCTCTCTAAATGGGCAAATAAAGAAAAACGCTTTTGCTGATATTTATGAAGGATTTTATCATCCGTCTGTGAGTTTGTACATGGGTGCTTCAGCAAAAATTAATTTGGGTCCTCATTTTGCGTATAACCATTTGAATGATTACATGCCATGTGTGTTTATGGAGCCACCGATTATTCTGTGAAGAGTAGGGGATTGGAAGCAAGAAAAAAAAAAAAAAAAAGAAGTGTGCAAACGGAGCGTTAAAAAGTATGATCCGTTCATATTTTTCTAGAAAAAAAAATTGCAAACAATGGCTAGTTGTTTGAAAAAATATGACCCGTTCATATATTTTTAACAGAAATGTGTGCAAACTAAGTACACAATCTGAATTGTTCTTTTTTAAGCCCGAGGGGGCACGTTTTTGTGAGCTGCTCTGCATTTTTGATAAGCGCCCGTCTGGGGGGGATTTGTCCTTTTTGGCGCGTCGCGAGTTGTTTCACGTTCGTCGCCATTTTTGCCGTTTTAGTTGCTTATTTGCGTTCTCATTTTGGCCATCATTTCGTCGTCGTTTTCGTTTCATTTGCGCCCCCTTTGCGCCTTTCCATGCGGAAGCACACGCTCATGTGCCGCATTTTTTTTGTAACTTTGTTTTAGTATCGTCTTAAATGAAGTAACATAAGTTATTTTCGCGCGATAGGATTCGCACATGCCGCCTTCGTCGATCTACATGTATCAGTTAATGAAAAACCTTAATCAATTTTAAGTGAGGAATTTCCTTCCATCCGTGGAGGGGTGGTTCGTCTAAGGGTGTTAATTAAGTATCGTTTTAAGGGGGAGTTTTTTAAAAAAAGTGGACAATTAACAAATGGTCGCACAAAAAAAGTGAGAAGGGGGAAGACACTAAAAATGTATCAACAAAACAGAATGAAATGGAATAAAATAATTTACTAAAATAACAAAATAATTAATCAGTGTGGACACGGATTGGAGTAGGAAAAATCCAATTTCGTTGTCTGAAAAATGGTGTAGTGCAAGATGACATATAGGAACTGCAAAAAGCCGAAGATTGGCCAGTACTCATTGATGAAGTAAATTTCTGTAAATTCCGAAATCTGAAAATTGAGGAGGGAGATGAGGGCAGGGGAAGGGATTTACGAGTTGGTCTTTTGACGAGGGGGTGCTCGCTTTTGTGGCGTAAAAGTTTACACACGTAATGGTGCACTTGTGCACAATTTTATAAAATGGCTTCCTTTTTTTGTAGGCCTAACTTGGTATAGCATAAAGTCGGACAGCCTCTTCTCGCCGGACGTCCGTATTAAAATGTTCGGAGGGGGTAGGTCGCTGGTGAGGAGCTTCTTATGATAATTGACTCTGTGGGGTGGGAGTAATGAATTCGGAATGGTGGGAAAATATAACATGCAAGTTAACGGTAGGGATTGCCCAATGCACACATGTCCCCTCAGCTGCGGCCTCATTAGGGGAAAGGCAAATGTATAGCAGTATCATTTACGTTATCATTATATATTTTCCTCTTATTTTTAAGATACATTTTGATTTGTTCCCGATTTAGGAAAGAACGTCCTCCACATATACAGTCCACCTCGAACAACCTATAGGGGTCATTCTTTTCACTCTTCAGTATGCTCTCTAAATAATAACATTTGTCTGGGTCGTCCTGCTTTGTTAATGTAGAGGAGGGAGTGCACAGTAGTTCCCGCTCCTGCAGCAGGCTCTTATAAGTGTTGAAGTACAAATTGGGATTGAATTTGCACAGACTCATTTCGTTTCTACTGGTGTAGGAAAAGAAGATGTTCAAGAGAAGGCTACGGATGGAGAAGGGGAGGAAATGAATGATTCACACGCAAGGATGCTCATAAGTGCACCTGCAATGGTTCCAACGATAGTGAAGTGCTTGTGCAAAAGTTCACTAACAAGTCATACAAAAGTGTGTAAAAAAAAAAAAATATATTTTTATCATCCCAAACAGGATCGTCTTTTACGTAGTTTTTACTTGTCAAATTGTTCCGTCTTCTGTTCAATGTCTTGTATAATTTTTCTGTAAACTTCGTTTACGTAAGAAAGGTTCCCAATCACTTTAACTCTAATTTTGTTGTCCTTTACGAAATTCCTGATGGGGAGGTTAAACCGTTTTTTGCGTTTGGAATATTTACGTGGGACTAACTTTTGGTAAAGCCCGTCCTCCATGTGCATTCGCATTAGCATGTCGAACCTCGAACAATGCACTTACATGAAAAATTCCTCGTTAATCAAAATGAGGAGATTTAGATAAAAGAGGAAATGTATCTCCTCCGGGCTTCTATTATAATTCAACAGGGAAAACGAAAAGACGGATAGCACTTTTATGTTCAACCTAACGCATATTTCTATGATCTGGGTGAGAAGAAGGGTGGGACGTGATGTGGTAGAAAGGTTAAGCGGTTTTGCCCAATTGGTGCTTAGGGTAAGTGGTAATAAGGGCACCTTGCATTGGGTGCCTATGCGTATAGGAAAATTGTTACGCTTAGGTGTGCTAACTTGTATGAGCGCTTTCGATCCCATATAGTGCCCCAGAGACGAGTGGATTCCATTTTCCTTTGCGAATCGCCTGTTGCCATCCATGATTATGGCTTATGAGGGGTGAGGGGTAAGTTGGGTGTGTAACATATGATGGGTGTACACGTTGGGGTAGGATGGTACATATGCATGTGAAGGGTGCATGCTGTCAGACACACTCGCGGGTAATTTGCACCCGAATGAAAGTTGGCTAATCTGTTTGCCTTTTTTCCTTTTACATATATGCTTGATGTTGATGAGACCCCGCAAGAGCCAAGTGATTAATCTTTGCAATCTGTAAGATGGGGTAAAAATTGCAGGTGCGTCATTTTCTGTGTTTCTATGGGGTGATACACCCACCTCGCCGCGTTCTCTACTAGCACACTATTATTCTTATTCTTCTTATTATTATTATCATCGTTATTTTATTTTTTTATTTCTTTTCCACCTTGAGGTGTGCAGTACATGTTCAGTGCCATCTTCTAACAGACCAAGTCAATCCCTCCTAGTGCATCACGCACTGCAAAAAAATGAAAAGAAAAAGGAAACTCCCATGAGTGTATCAAACTTATTCTAATGATAACTTCTCTTGCGATGGGAACAAATGGCTACTCCCATTAGGTAATGCTCAACATAAAAAAAAAAAAAAAAAAAAAACGATCTGTTGGATAAACAAACAGGGGTGCATTTTACTGGTAGCATTTTCCTGATAGGCAAGGCATAAAAAAAAAAAAAAAAAAAAAAGGCTAGTAAATGCGTCCAGTTGCTCTGCACGGGGTGACGAAGGAAACATTGATCACCGCGTACATGCTCATTATGGGCCGCTTTCCGTGCCGAAGTAGTACGAAACGCTAACTGACCCCCTACCCCCCCACACATGCAGAACGTCTTTATATTATGTGCTGGAGGAAGAATGAGACATAAGCCTCTATCATTTTTGGTGTGACATTACTGGGGTAGTCATTCGAAAAAGAAAAATAAAATATATTTTTTTGAATGTACCAGTTGCAGAAGTTAGCTGTCAGGACGGACAATTATCACTTTGGTTTTTGTTTCACTTTATTTGTTAGGATACCAAATTAGGTGTCATTATAAGTTTAGTGGTGTGATACAGAGTGCGACGCAGCGAGGGGAACTGCACTGCCAAAATTGGCTAATTCGCATAGTGCACGTGAAAGTATATCCTTTGCCTCCCTCGGGCGAAGTTCAAGTCTCGATGTGTATAACAATGGGGACAAGTGGAGGAAGAATGGTATACACTAGGTGAAGAAGAACTGATCACCGGAGAGTCTATGCGTTTGGTCCTTCCCCATTACCACGGCTTGTTTATGTACCGCGGTGTGGCAGCCTCACCATGGGAAGGGTGCCCTTTCTAATAGTCCTTTTTGGGCATATGGCACGAAGACAGGTACGCAAAGGAGAACCAAAAAGGAATAACTTCTACGTACCATGGTTCAGACGGAGAGAAAACAAACAAAACATCTTAGAGAGCATGTCCTTACTAGCAAGACACCAATAAATCTACAAAGGAGACGGCCACTTTATTTTTCTTTTTACCCATCCATGGTTAAGGTAGTGTCGTAAATTTTCCGTGTTCGCTTAAGGGCAGCTACACAGGCGTATGTACACGTGCGTGTACCCCTGCATAAGGACGCGTCGTCCTGATGAACAGCATTCTAGGCGTACCTTTTCACCCCTACACGTGTCGCTGCCTACCCAGTGTGACACCTAAGAAGGACAAAAATTGATAACCTCGTAAAAAAAAAAAAAGCAACTCTTCATGCAATCCCTGTGCACACCCACTCGCCATCTGTTTCGTTTTGTAAAAATTTCTCTGCGTGTAGAATCTCGCAAAAGGTATTTTGCTTTGATGGTATGTTTCTTTACGTTAGGTTGTTTTGTATGCACTTGAGGCATTTAAACGGATCTTTAAGTGGGGGTTATTCAGCCACGAAGCAAATTGCCAGGGGAAAACAAAAAAAAAAAAAAAAAATGGCCATGCCCTTTGGTACATGATAAGCGAAAGGTGGGAAAAAAAAAACAGAAAAAAAAAAAAGGATCCCCCAGGTGCGCTTAAAACTGGGACTGATTTAAACAGGGGCAGAAAAATATGGAGCCGATAAAAATAGGGCACAAAACAGAGCCACCCAAATGGGTAATAAAAATATGCCGCCATGTACACGTCACCAAAATAAAAAAAAAAGTGGACGAACGAACGAACGGACGCGAAATTGAATCCGGACGAGGGCGGCGAAAAAAAAAAAAAATAAATAAATAATAAAGTACCAAACTGGCGAGTCAGGAAAGGAAAAAAAAAAAAAAAAAAAAAAAAAAAAAAAA
>NW_012192586.1:148395-192760 GCF_000956335.1 Plasmodium fragile | reverse complement strand
CCAATTACACTGGCCCAGATATTCTCAACGCTCTCGACAAAAAAAAAAAAAAAGAACCCAAAAAAGCTTGCTTCTAGAAAAAAAAAAAAAAAAAAAAAAAAAAAAAAAATGTCAACGATTGCGAAAGAACGCGCAAACGTGAAGCAGCACGAAGGGGTAACAGAAAAATAACCCAACCTTTTCCCAAGAGGGACCAAAGAGGCAGGAATAAAGGGACGCAGATTTTCGCGTCATTGCTTCGTAGGCCTCATCAGCGCACTCACGATTAGAAGCATACCGATTTTAATTTTGGAGGAACGTGGAAAGGAGCATACACTTGATCATCGCAGATTCGCCCAAGGCAACTGAAGAGGAAATACAAGTGCGCAGCAGTTTTTGACAGCCAGGGGAAGAAGCTTGTAGGGTGGGCAAACATAACGGAAGGGTGTGTTGGCCGAAGGAGTGTCGACATCGCCGGCATTGCAACTGTTTTCTTTTCCCCCCCCCCGTTTGTGTTCCTTTGTGGTTGTTGAAGCTTCCCCATTCCGCGCACACGGAGCGGCCAGCTTTGAGGAAGCCGAGCGGAGTGCCCACCAAAGGGGAAGGAAAAGCCGGACGCGCAGAGGAGACGCGTCGCGGGGGAAAACACTGATGTAGTGTCCCCGCATACACACAGAGATCCGGCGTTACCACAAAGGAAAAAAAAACAATGCTAGACAAGGGAAAAGAGGATGCAATTTTGCAGAGTGCCCTCCAAATATGCTTGAGGAAGGAGGAGGCGAGTAACGCCAAGGTGTATCTAGAGTCGTATGAAAAGGAATTGAGCCAAACGAGTAAGGAGAAGAAGCCCCCATATCTACAGATTGATAATTTATATTTTATCCTCCTGCACAAAATAGCCTACCTGCATAAGAACAAGAAGAACTGCCTGACTTACTTGTGTTCCTGTTCGGCGAGGCTGTCTGATAAAACACTCTTCAAACATGTGCAGCTGGAGAGTAAGCAGTTGGAAGATGTAACGAATGAGATCAACGACCAAATTATAAATAGTGTAATTATTTATTTGGAGAATTTAGATATGTACCCAGAGGTGAGCATCCCAGCGAAGGAAAGGGTTAAGACGTTTTATGAATTCCTGAAGGATTCATGTACCTCTCGTTTTTTAAAAAAAGCTTTATTGGTGATTGAAGAAAATGATAAGAATGAAGAGAGACAGGAGGATAAACAAATGAATAAATTTTTTACTCCCATTGTGGATCTGCTTTTTGAAAATTTGAATGGAAGAAATTTGGTGTATCCAAAAAATGACGTGGCCGTGTTGTTAAAATTTCTCTCCAGCTTTAAGCAAATTGCTGAACTCATCATTTATAATAAATCGATCTTTTTGCATCTCAACTTGAGAGACAAAATAAGGGACTGTGCTTTGTCCGGCGTGGACACTGCTGCAGGCGAAAGCGGCATTTCTGCCACCCATGGAGGATTCAACGCAGAGAAACCGTGTAGTAAGGATAAGGAAATAAATTCGTGCGGGTATAACCTGCAGTTGAACAGTCTCCTGGGGAGATTAATATCCCCCACAGTTATAACCATGCCAAATATTACTAACAAAGAGGAGATTGCTATGTACAAATATTTTTATAATAGTGCAACGAACTCCCTGAACAAAATGACGTTGGGGGCTTTGAAGAATACATACGTCATGTTGAGGAGGGACACGGATTGGATATTGGAGAACTGCGTGGAGATTATAAAAAATTTACTTAAAGCAGGTGCGGAGAGTAAGAAGCGAGTCTTGTTGTGGTTGTCTTGCATTATCATTTCGAACGAGAAGAAGACGAAAATTATGTACCACTACTCCACATATCCACAATCATTAGACGCATCTTATGGGTTGTTTTTAAAATTGTTAGGAGAGAATTCCTACGGTTTTTGCCTGAACATGTTTTGGGTTCTACTATGTCTTTGTGAACCCATTACAATGAACAAGATCAGCGACTTCGACTTATTTTTCTTCCTGAGGGATGATCCTTTCTCAAAATTTTTATTAAAAAATATAACAAACCAATCTTCCTTCGAAGAAAAATCAAATGTCGAAAAAATAAAAGAGAAAGTAAAAAATGCAGAGTGCTTCAAGAAGGAACCTAAATTTATAACCACCATTTTTTGGATCACGTTTAAATCCCTTAGTGTCTTTTTCAAACCAGCCATTGATGAGTTTATCAGGATAGTACAGAAGGTTCCAAATGCAGAGGACAAAAATTTTTACTATATGAATATACATACATGGAAAATTTTTTTGTACAGCTCTCGTTTTATTCAACTGTTATTTAAATTTTTACACTTGAGCATTGCCTACTTTTTGCATGTGGCATATTTGTACGACATGGAAGGGAATGCTTGCACAGATATGATAAACAGTTTGAGTGAGCACAATGGAAACTTCACCCACTTGGTGTTGAAGTCTTGTCCTCCTCCCAATGAAAAGAATTATTTCAGGAGGGGTAAAACTTTTGGTAGCCTCTCTCTTTCTGCGAATGTGCGTGACGGTCAGGTTGATCAAACTGAGGAAGGTGCAGAAAAGCGAGATGAAGAAGAGCGAAGCTCGGAAATTCCCCAAGAAGAGGTGGGGGGTTTGGATGGAGCGCAGGGTCAAAGGGGGAGTGACAACTTAGAGAGGAGTCCTCATGATAGCGATCATTTATTTGCATCCCCCCAATTTTCAATAATCCCGACTTTTTTCCTAAACGATATATTTGACATAATTTATTTACTGTACGAATTGGACACTTTTAAAAGTCCAGGGAATGAAAATTTCATGAGTTACCTAAATGTGGATCTGTTTCTAGCCTTTTGCATTTTCACCATGTTGAGTGAGAACCACATAAAGAGCATTCACCTGAGGTGCGAAGCGGCTCCGAAGACATTCACCTACCTATACAGAAGTGATAACATGAAAAAGATTATAGAAGAATCTGATTTGACTCGAAAGTATATGATAAAATCTTTGACTTACGTTTTTATTGCATCGCAGAAGGGGGAGTACACAGAGAGGATGCAAACTAGGGTTCGCATTGTGGAAAATTTTAATAGCTTATTTTTGAACGAGATTTACGTGGATCAGTTTACACAGCTAGTTATTAAGAACAACAATTTGTTCGTCCACTTGATTCACCTACTTTTGAATGATGTAAACTTTTTGGTCGAGGAGGTCGTTTCCTACTTGTCCGAGATTAAACGTAGGGAGGATAAGAACAGGGATGACCAGGAGCGTGGGGAGAATGTGGCTGGTGGTGTGACAAACGGTTCTAGTAGCGTTAGTGGAGGTGTGGGGAGCTCTAATACATACGCCAACGCGACACGCAATAGTAGAGTGCCCACTGCCAGTGCGAACAGTGCCATGATGAACCCATATGGAGGAAGCGATTTAGCGGACAATGCACCGAACATGAACGAGTCGTATAACAGTGACAATAGTGATAATGATGAGGGTGGGGGAGGCAATGTCGGAACGGACATAAGGAATGAAAGTATGAGGAATTTAGCAGCGAGGACCAAAATGATCATTACCTACTGTTACAAGTCTTGTATTTTTTTGAATCTGCTTTGTAAGAATTACCCAAACAGTATAGTCACGTCAAATACTATTCTCTCCCAAATAGTGACCTGTTTGAATTGTTACTTCGATTATTTAGTGGGTCCAAAATGCTTAAACATAAAGGTGAAGAACATGGAGCAGTATAATTTTAGGCCTCAGTTATGGCTAACGAGTATTGTGGAGTCGTACCTCTTTTTACTGAACTCGGATAAGGAAAATGAGGAGCTACTTACAAGGGAAATTGCCAATGAAGGGAGGTACTACAAGCCAGAAGTATTCAACAAGGCCTACTACATATGCAAGAGGGAAGGCTTGTTGCGAAAGGAGGACTTGAATAAATTTAAAATTTTTTGTCAACAAATAATTGATATGAAAGATGAAGTAGAACTCTTCGACGATGTGGATGATATGCCTGATAAATATTTGGACCCCATTTTACAAGACATTATGTTAGATCCTGTTCTGCTACCCACATCTGGCATTGTCATAGATCGAAAGAATATTGAGAGACACCTGATGAGTGAACCCAATGATCCATTTAACCGAGCGCCCCTCACCAAGGAACAGCTGGTACCCATGCCAGAACTGAAAGAGGAAATTCACAAATTTATTAACGAATTGAAGCAGGAGAAGAAGAGGAAGAAGAAAATGAAACTTTTGGAGTTGGATGGTCAGAATGAGTCTGTGGACAAAGAGGGGGGGTTGGGAAATGAGGAAGACGCACAGGAACCGAAGGGAGAAATCGACCAGCAGGGCGAATCACTACGCGCGGGGGATACAAAGGACAACGAGCAGGAATGAACGAGGGGATCATGTGATTAAGAAGGGGAAAATTTTCAAAAAAAAAAGGAAAAGCGAAATAAAAGTTTGTTAAGCGGTTGTTTGAACAAGGGGTGTTTAACAAATAAAAGGAGCAACTTAGCGCCGCGTTGGCATCAGGCGTGCTAGTAGTGCTACACAAAATGAAATGTACAAACGAGGATTGGGGTCAGGAAGAGCCCAATAGGTGGTGTGTGTGCAGGGGGGCGATGTGGCCGGCTCCATGCCGCTTCCGAAGCTTTACGTGAATTGCCAGTAGCCGCCGGCTGCATAATCGCAACGTCCAGGCAAAGAGAAGTAACCCATCATATGGATCGGTAAACCTTAAATCCTATGATTGCGAAGCAAGCCAAAAGAACATACGTCTTCCAATATTTCATGAGCATAATTCTCTTCAATTTTTTACTATTTTGAACAAAGTGTAAAGTATTTTTGGACATGTCTTGCGTTTTATATTTCAGAGCTTTTATATTTCCCCTGGACTGATATAAATTATCAATGTGATTATTCATGACGGAATTAATTTTGTGTAGCTTTTGTTTAACTGCTATAATTTTTTCATCGCGACAACATTTATTAATGCCTTTAATTGTGCGCTGCAAAAATGCTTCTGTGGTGTGTATTTTTGAGGGGTTGATATTTTTGGCTTTATAATTTTGGCCAGAAAATAAATCGGACTTGGTATAGATTTCCAATTTCTTTAAAAATTCGAATGCGTAATTTTTGAAGTAAGCTCTCATATGTAACCCGATTAGAAAAAATGCCATTTTTTTTTCTGTACAAATTGTGAAGTAGATAATTTTGTTATCCCAATTGAGCATTTTTTTATTGCAGTGATTTAGTTTCCTTTTGCAAGCGCCTAGTATTTTTTTTATGGTGTAATTCGCGGCGGCGTCGAGTTCCTGGGGCAGGAAGCTACACTTGAACAAAATTTCCGCGTCTTCTATGGATGCTATGCAAACGTATTTGAAATGTTCGCCCTCACTTTGGGGTGGACTTTGATACTGGCAGTGGTACGAACTTTCATACTCACCTTGGTAAGGACTTTCATGTTTGAACTGGTACGAACTTTGATCCTCCACTTGATATGGATTCTGGTCTTCGCTTCGGTACTGACTGTCGTCTTCCTGTTGATATTCACTTTGGCTCTCACTTTGATGCGCGTGTTTGCGCCACCTCTTGTATGTGTACACCTTCCCCCGCGCACCGCGCTTCAGGTCGAAGCTGCCCATTTGGCTCCGTTCATATTCGTGCGATTGCTCGGCGCTAGTGTCGTTTACCTCCGTCCCGGTTTCCCCACTGTACAGACTATTCGAGTAGGCTAGTTCGTCATCCGATAGCATATACATTTTCGCAAATGGTTTCGTTTGGGCAAAAAAACAGGGGGGACGCAGGACATGTCCCTTTCTACACAGGGGTGCGCATTCGTGTACGCCTTTCCCACATGGGTTGTCTCAATAATGGAGGACGGATTTGTCGTCTCTTCGCAGCAGGATGCAGTTTTTTTTTTGGAGGGGGGGAAAAGAAAAGCGTCCCAATTTTTGCAACTTTCCTACGATTTCGTATCAGAATGGTCTATTTGGAGGGAGAAAAAAAAAAAAAAAAAAATGCACTCCCTTCTTTCACCACTAACCATGCTACACAAATTTCGTAAACGTAAAAATGTTGTCAAGGATGTGCTCTCCTGAGTATTCTTTTTTTTTTTTTTTTTTTTTTTTTTTTTTTTGAAAAGTTGTTTACCCCTTTAAAAATGAAGCATAGCTTTGCAGCCGCTGCTCTTTTTTTTTTTTTCCGCTAAATGTAAAGGTGTAAATGGCATGCTGCTCATTAGCGCGCGTTTTGCACATACTCACATGTTTACAAAAGGGGGCAACTACATGTGTCGAGGTGATCGAAGTGGTTGAAGTGATCGAGGCGATCGAGCGGGTCTAGCTGGCTGCACTGACCACATTGGCTGAGTTGCCAGCTGGGACTTGGATGGAGAGCGACATACATAATCATCCCAATGGATAGTATTAACAAATGAGGAGCGCATTTTGTTCCTCACCCTTGCAGTTGGCATTATGTGACATTTTAAAGGTAAACGAAAATGGAGTTCCTTCACCAGCACGTCAATAGGAACCCTCTCTAAGCAGTTATTCCCCCCCGTGGGCACTCCCCTGGGGTGTGTAAAAAGTTTCTGTCCCGTCCTGCTGATTAGGCGCCTGATAAAAAGGACGCACACTTGCATAAGGGGAAAGATATTCACACAAAACATACGCGGGTACAACCGTTGTGTTAGCTCTAAGCTGGCATGGACGTTGTGGAAAGGATAGGGGGGCGCCCTCTTCTTTGCACGACTGCACGGTTGACATTTGTTCGTGACAAAATATGGTTCCATTGGGAAGTGCACAAGGCGGAAGCCTTTTCGAACTGAACATGTAGGGAAAACGTTTTTCTCCGTTAGTGGACACACCACAATGCTTATTTGGTACGCAGTTGACGTTGTTGAGCCTACTGTATGGCTGCCCCATTTTGCCACCAATCTAGCGTGGTGGGATCTGCCGCCTGACAGTTGTACAATATTGTGGCAAACTTGGGGTGTTAAAAAAAAAAAAAAAAAAACAGGACGCGTGACTGCTCATTTGTAGAGGCACACCGCGTATCCACACAGAAAGTTGTCACATCTCTAATTTTGTAAAAATGTAAATTTTATAAGGTTATTAATTGGCAGTTTGGGAAAAGTAGGGGGAAATACATACGTAAGAATATACGTTGTGTGCACATATACACATATATATATGCATTAAAGATGGGGCAGGAAAAATGAGAAAAAAAAAAAAAAAAAAATATGAACAGTTCAGCTTGTTTTTTTTTTTTTTTTACATTTATTTTTTTCATTTTATTATTTTTTTTTTTTCTCTAAATGGATTGTTTCTTAACTTCATATACATAAATATTTCCATCTGTGGAACCACAAAATAAGAATTGGCCATTTGCCGACCAGGTGATGGAAGTACACCAGGGTAATCCAACCTTGGATTGTTTGACTGGGTATATTTCTGAAATGATAAGCTTACTTTCCAAGTTCCATATTCTGATAAATCTGTCCGTTGCCGCACAGAGCCAGTAGTCACATGGAGAGAAGCAAAGTGAATTTATTGTACAGCCAGTTTCTAATGAGTACAAATGCTTTCCTTCGTTGACATCCCACAATTTTGCTACTCCGTCTTTTCCTCCGGATGCACATAATGATCCATCTGGAGAAATAGTAACTGTGTTTAGCACTCCTGTGTGTGCTTCCAAGTTTTTATTCAAATCACAATTTTTTAAATTCCATACTTTAACTAATTTATCCCATCCACAAGAAACAATAATGGCTTGTTTTGGTGAAGGAGAAAACCTGACGCAAGTAATCCAGTCGGTATGCTGCTGTTCCGTTATGGTGTACTTACACTGTGCTAAGGTGTTCCACAACTTAATTGTTTTATCTCTGCTGGCTGAAACTATTTGCCTGTTATCAGGACTGAACGAGACACTAAAAACATCAGAAGTGTGTCCAATGAATGACCTTATCGTTTCTCCGCAAGACAAATCCCATAAGCGAACTGAGTGGTCCCATGATCCGGACAGCGCAAACAAACCGTCGGAAGAAATTGACACATCATTGATAGCTTGCGAGTGTCCCGTCAGGGATTTCTTTGCGGTTCCGATTTCGCCTGAGTCGTCATCCGGGTTGATGTTCCACACGATTAGCTTCTTGTCTGCAGGACGCATTTGCAGGGAAGGGAAACACGTGCGGGGTGTCAGTATGGCATCGGCCACTGGACGGGCAAACAGGACGGTAATGACGGTAAGGAGGACAAACCGTGGCCAACTCTCACACTCGGTACACAAAATAAAAATGGTCAATGTAGTACAGTCCACTCCTCATCCCTTTGGATAAAAACTCCACCGCCCCTTTTTCCGCATCTGCTAAGTTTTCATAACTCTTTTTCTACTGATCAGACTTTTGAGCTGTATCAACTCTTCATAATTATTTTTATCAGAGTGAGCTGGGATAAACCTTGTCATCATGGAGAAGAAAAAAAGTTTATAAAAACATTGCGAGGGGGGGGTGGGGCCGGATGGGGAAAAATTGACTGCTACATGTGACCGATGGTCAACACGAAGAGTGAGTGAAGTACAATGGTAGCGTAATGGGGTGACCCATCAAGGGCTAAGTTGGGCGTATACTGGTGAACATGCTTTTCAAGTCGCTCTATATCATGCTGGATACACGCAGAACAGCTGCACAGTGGTTGGTATAGGTCAACAGTGTACGCGCCATGCTAGGACGCTCCTGGCCTCTTTGCGCAGCGTAGCTATGTATTACCTCTGGACGCGCTGACGACGGTTTTTAACTTTGCGTCGGTGGGTGTTGACACAGAAGTCACCCAGTCGCTGTGTCCTCCTTCCAGAACACCCCTTAGGGATATTTCAGCTTCCTTTATGTTTTCCATGTTTGAATTATTTTTAAAATTTATTTGACACGGGGATCTACAAGAGCGGGGGGAGGGATGACATGTGTGGGTATGCTTTGGTAAGGTAAGCACAGACGGGGGATGAGCATCACAAAAGGAAATAAATATAAATAAACATAAAAAAAACAGAATTGGTTCGTGGACGAATGCTTCCGCCAGTTGACATGTACATGAGCCACACACAGGGGAAAGAGGCGTGACAGCATGGAAGGTACATTTGTCACGTCAACATAACAGTATACATGTGAAGAAAAAAAAAAAAAAAAAAACGCGCTAGTTTAACTTATACGTACAAAAATAAAAGAGGGGGTGGGTGGGGACCACATATAAATGTTGCTCCCTGAGAAGCATCCTAATATGCATACACTTGTATATACGTAGTAAACAAAATATACGTGAATGACGCAGTTTAGGAAGATTTCCCCCCTCGCGCTATGCAGCATTAATATAATGTAGGGACCAGAATCGATCATTTGCAGGTACTCATTTCCGCACAATTGTAGCTCCTCCTTCCTACAATTGGCGTAGTGCCAGGCATACGAAAAATGTAAATGCATACATATAGGGGTACAAGTATGGTACAGTTCTTACTTGAGAAACAGGGGGAAGGACGATTGTGGGGTAAAAAAACAAAAAGGAAAACTTAAAAATCTGAAATAACGAAGGGCAAACGTGTTCGTTCCGTTTATCTCCTTCTTACCATAATTCGTTTTCTTTTACTTAGGTAATGTTCTTTTGTAATTTTTTTTTGTAACTTTTTTGTAACCTTTTTGTAACTTTTTTAATTTTTTTTTTTTTAAATATTTAATTTTTTATGGCCAAATTTGTTTTTTCCTCTTTATTTTATATTTTCTTTTTTTTTCTTTGCAACCGGCAATAAATGTATAGGGGATGGGCAGTACCGTCAACTTCGGCTTTAAGCACGTTTTGGGATAAAAAAGGAAAAAAGAGAAAAGCAGTGCATCGTACCGCGTATCAACATATGTACAAAATAAAAAACATGCGTATAAAAAGTCACGCGGTGCGCTACACCTACTGCTTAGACCTGCACGGGATGTAGTTTGCGAAAACACGTATATAGGGCGGTCGTACCATAATGTTTTTTCTGCGCTTGTAAACTTATAATACCGTGCCTACGGTTAAACAGCCAAAGAAGAGGAGGGAGAGAGGCGCCTTTTACCCGACCCCATCACTGGGTGAATATGGCACTACAAAAAACAAACTGTTGCGCACTTGTGGCAATTCACGCGCTGAAATGAAGAAAAAAATGAAGTACAAAAAAAAAAAGGGGGGCTTGGGCTGCCTGTGGCACCTTCTACTACCAAGGGCGGGATACTAAATACATTAACCCGCACAGCGTCGCTTTATTCTTATCCCATTGCCAAGATGAAGCGTGCGCCCTTCATGTTTTCACATTGACTCGCACAGCCTACTGCAACAAGGGCAAACTATATTATTGTGCCTCAGTTGCTTTTTTTTTTTTTTTTTGCGCCGTATTTTGCGTCGCGCTGGTATGCTCTAGCAAATGGGTGCATATGTAAATGTGGGGCATACTGTGGTAACAAGCTTCTGAGGGCAAGCGCCCCTCGGCGCTTTAAGGGGTTGAAAAAATCCAGGGGCCAAACGGGGTGCCTACAGCGCGCCACTTGACAGTACCGTCATGAGGGCAACGCACTAACACATGAGAGGGTGCAGCAGCTGCCACGCGAGGTATATTTTCCTTAACAGTACTACGAAGGGAAACATATTAGCAAACCTTTTTTTTTTTATGCTTCACGTTCCATGTATCATTTAAGAAGCGGTTGGTGCGCCCAATTATTCGACCCCTTTTTCCGTGGCCCACCCTTTTTTTAAACAAAAAATACATAAAAAGTTACCAGCGTGGATATTCGCTTTGAACGATAGGCATACAATAATTGCTGGTTCTTTGTGGTAAGCGGCAAATTGGGGCGTACCGGCAAAAAAATTGAAGCCCCCAAGGGTTCTATTTTACAAGATACAAAATTAAGAACACGCATTAGCGGTATGGAGGATAAACAGTACATGTAGGAAATTACGCTGTATGGGCCCCTAAGGTGTAAACACCTCGACAGGGAGGGGAACAAAAAAAATTCGAGTAAAGCTGTTCTCACAAATCGAGTCCCCCCCGGAAAGATACAGCATAAATTGAATAGTATGTGGAAAAGTATTGCGTTGTTCTCCGTTACATATTCAGTGGCACACATTTGTTTCCCTTTTTTTGGTCCCTTGGTTGGTTGCTAACTCGAATGTCTAACTAATTCGCATCAACAGTTTTACCTTCTACGCGGCGTAGTTCACTCTTCTCATAAGGCGTGTATGTATTTTTTTTTTTTTTTTTTTCCCTTGTTCACGCGGCACTGACACATATAACATAGCACTGTGGGACAACAATGGGGGAAAATAAGAGAAATGTGTAACTAAATTCAAAGTGCTTCAATTGCCTTTTTTTGGTTTCATAACACATCGCCATGTTTTTTTTGGGGGGGGATTTTTTTCACTTTTTAAAATTTGGTATATTCGCATAGGAGCGCGAATGAGCACGAGCGCATTTGCCTTCTTAAGTAAAAGAATAAAACAAAAAAAAAAAAAAAAAAAAAAAAAAAAAAAGGGAAAATAAATGCAGCTTTTATCTTCCCCATGTGTATACACATATAAGTGTGACAAATTCAAATAAAAAGACATTTTTTTTCGATCGCAAAAACGTGAAGGTTTTTCTTTCCAGAGATTCATAAGGTGTAACTTTTTTTAAGCCCTGCTTAGCAATTGTTAATCCGTGCGTAGCCATTCTTTTGGCTTCATTTTGGCCACAAAAAAAAAATAAAAAGTAAAAATAAAAACAAAATAAACCGCTAAAGGGAAGAACACAAGAGGGGATGTAGTAGGACAAGGAACGCCGAGCGTAAGGTTAAGACTGGAGAACATTTGAACAATTTTAAAAGGCGTGGGCCTAAAGGACATAATTTATGATGCCCTCCTGCACGCATTTCTTTCCCTAAATAAGCCTGCTCCCGTTGGGGGAGGGACGCACTTAAAATGGAAGTTCGAAAGGTGAGTACTCCACTTTGGCTGCCTACCTATACGGGGGTTCCACGTCGGAGCGTAACCAGACACGTCCAAATTGGCACCCAAGTGAGTAGCGAACAGGGGCCGTAATTATGACGCGTAACATTTTTTTTTTTTTTTTTTTTTTTTTTTTTTTCTCCTTCCCCGAAGCGATCGTCGAAGGAGCCGTTCAGGAGAATGAATTACCAGGTGAGGGATCTGCCTTTGTTATGTCCGTCGAATGAGCACCTGCAATGTGTGTTCATGTGTATGTCTTTGTAGCAGAGTGGGGTGATACGGCTACTGGGGGAGTAGCCGACCGGCACTAGCACCACCACTAACGCCTTCCCAACACCACCGCTATCACCGCAGGTGCGGCCCCCAACGCAGAGGACGATCTCGTACGGAACGGGTCGCTCGGACCCCAGCTCGCAGGGAGACAACATGGACAGCTACTATGACGAAGCCAGGTACCTGAGCAAAGAACAAATGAAGGCATACATATACAAAATGAAAAAAGAAATTCAGGATTATAAAATGAGGGAAATGAATTACAAAATAGAAATAAAATATCTGAGGAGAAAGATAGAGAGGTTAAAAGGGATTATACAGAATGATACATTTTTTTTACATGACCACAGAGGGGGTTCTGTACGGAGTCACCACAGTGGGTTCTCTTTCACAAGTGGCATGAACAAAGTTAATTCAGAACACGGCAAGCATGCCGAGTGGTACAGAAGGGGAAACGTGTCGGAGGGAAATTACCACCACAGGGTGTTCACAAGGAATTATGACAGTGCTCGCTGTCGTGGTGGCCACGATCGTAATGGCAGTCGCAATGGCAGTCGCAACCGCAGTCACGTCCCCTGCGAGGACAACCTCTCTGAGGCGAAATTCTCAAACGTGTCTATGAGAAGCATCAACGCAAGTATACACAACAGCAAGCGAATGAGTGCGCGAAAGTTTCCTGAACGATTTAGTGACACGTGCAGAAGGAGTGATCGTCATCCACTCATTTATTACAAAAAAGGACAAGAGAATAATAATAATGTGAGTGGACACATGGGCCGATCGAGCAAGCTCAAAAACCATTTGGTGAGAGACCATTTTGTTCACCCCATTCCTATACCCAGGAAAGTAAAAAATGCTAAACCAGGTGAAGATGGCATGGTTATGGAAATGAGAAGAGGCTCCGATTCTTTCCTCTCCAATAGAAGCTGCTCCTGCACATCAAAGTTCAAAGTGAAAAGTCACCTCATTTCGAATAGCAAGCATATGCGTAACGTGTCTACTCATATTAACAGTACCATTGCGAAGGATATAAAAAGTTATTATAGCTCCAAGCAGAGCATCCTATCAGGTGCCAGTCAGGAAAAGTCCAATCGCAACTCGTCATCTCTTCAGAAAAGACCTAGTGCAGCAAAGGACGTGGAAGGAAAAACAGATTCGTGTGGTACAAAGTTGAATATAGAAAACCTTAGTAAGTTAACTCCAAGAGAAATAAAAAAAAAATTCAATTGTGATTTGTTCGATTATGCTCATCATCAGAGAATCCTTAGCAAAAAATACACCTCCCCTTATGCGTTTAAAAGGGAGAAAAGTGTGAACAGGATTGCCAGCTGCGATAAGGCCATTCAACGGGACGGTTGCGTGGTGAATGTAGAGGAGGGGGTGAATGGGGACGACAACGGAGGAATGAGCGACAGTGGGGACTCCATTAAAAAGGTCAAACAGTACTTGGACCAGCAGAGGGATATGAGGAATCAGCCCGCTATGGCCAGCACCGCGCCTAGCACTATGCCTGCTGTCGTTACCACCAGTGTGAAGAAGCATGACGGGGTGTCAGCGAGAGGTCGGGCTAAAGAAGTTACCACTGGAACCGTCCTAATCAGCAAGGGGGGGGAGAAAAACGAGGGTAATTCAGACGCAAAGGGGAACAACATCCAGTCGCGAGATGGAACCAAGTTGAAAAAAAAAGAAACGAAACCACGACCAAACGTGTTAGAAAGTGTAAAGAAAGGCATAGAGGCAGACATCAAACAAAATTTTAAAAAGGAGCTAGAGGAATTAAAAAGAAGGAAAGACATACTGGTGTCCAAGCGAAGTGATTATTGTGATTTGTCTTTTGGCAGTACCAGCAGCAGTGGTAGCAGCCGCGGTCGTAGTAGCCGCGCTGGTAGCAGTCACGGTGGTAGGAAGGTCCATGAAACGGTGGGGAACCCAGGCAAAGCTGTGAATAACCCTTTGAAGGAATCTAACATTCTAAACATCTCCTTCAATGACCTTGATAAGAGAATAAGCAACTTAAAAAATTATTTGAAGAATACCAACGCGTGATGTTTGGGGCGATAAAAAAAAAAAAAGTGGGACCCCGGTTCGGGTACCCCGTTATTGGGGGCCCGCCGAACACGTTTGTGAAGGGGGCGGTAAAAAAAAAAAGTGTTAAAAAAATGATAAAAAAAGCACAAAAATAAATAACATTGAGGGTGATCTGTTTCCTCGTGCGTCCGATTAAACAGGTCCACACGCGTTTCCATCCTTTTGTCCTTTCACGATGGGCATGCATTGTTTCGTATGCATTATTCTTATGCATGACGCGCTATCGCTTCGCCTTTTTGTCCTCATTTGTTTAGTACCCTTTTTTTTGTCTTTTTTGTGTCAATTTTGAAGAGACATTTTAACAACTGTGTTTCACTTCATTTGGGATGAAACCATGGGGTGCATATTGCCAGGGCACGAGCGAGGCCGCCTCCCCGCTAGGGTCACCTGTAGACATTCAGAATTATGTCTCGTTAAACGCTTCGCCTCTCTGTTGCTGAAGCTTTTCTTGTAGATTCACTTCAAACCACATCACTACCTCGCCTTTCCCCCCCGCTTGCGTATTTTTTTCCTCTTAACAATGGCCAGGGAACGCGCTCGGGCGCTTTTCAAGTTCTCCTTCTCGCGCAGTTTCTTCTCGTGCCTCTTCTTCTTCATGCGCGCATATCTCACCCTGAAATTTTTATCTGTCCTGAGTTTCTTCTGTAGCATTTTGGCCTTCTCCTTCTGCATCTGTGGCAAGCTTTTGTGTAATGCGGAATTTGGTTCAGGATCCATGTACCTGCCCGAGAGGTACTTCTTGTACAGCCTCTGCTGCTTCTTAGTCAGCTTGATGTTATTGGATAATGATTCGGTAATCTCAGGGTGGTTCTGCTTGAGCATTTGCAAGTGCGTTTGTTTTTCATCGTCCAGGTGGTTACTGTTTGTATCGTCCCCTGAGTGGCGATTTCCCCGTTTTGTCTTGACAGAATGATTTCTATCTTTTTGTCTTCTTTCATCTTCCATCTCGCCTACATTTTTGATTCTATTTTTTGTGCGTTTCACCCACTTTTGGTAGAGGTTGCTGGTGGGTTCAGCTGAGCCATCTTCTGCGTGGTTACCTTTGCCAGGTACCCCTACATGCTTTCGTCTGTCCTTCTTTTTGAAGCCATCACTCTGGAAGGTATCTACTTCCTGTAAGACAAATTTTCTCTTCTTCATGTCCCACACTTTTTTTTTTATGAATCTTTGCTTGTTCAATTCTTCTTCCTCATCTGGAGGTAAGTCGAATCCGGGAGTTTTAATAGCGAAGGCTGCGGCTGTTTCTTGTTTCATTTTTTTTTCATTTATTTTTTTTAGTATATCATCAAATGAGATGTTGCTTTTGTTGGTTCTTCCATTTGGGGGGGATTCTTTGAGGGGGGTCTCCTCCTCTTGCGTGGCTTCCCCACAGGTGGCATCTTTACCGCGTTGCTGCTTCTGCTGTGCCTCCTTCTTCATCTTTTTTAACGCCCTTTTGCTCATTTTCTTCGGCTTATTAGTTGTTTCCGCATCATCTCCACTATTATTTTCGCGGTCCTCCCACAACTGTTCCAATTCGTAATCGCTATCATGTTCGTGATCGGAGAGACCCATGGCAAGGGCGCCCATGAGTTCGTCCATGTCGTCCGTTGCCTGTCCATTTCGGCCTCGCTTAGTCATATGCATCCTCTCTTTCAGTTTGTTCAATTTGTCTTTAACATCCTCTGATATTCCTTTCACTCTCCCACTGTCATTGCTTTGGAAATTGTGAATGATCGTCATGAGTTCGTTGTGGGTGTAATTCTTCGGCTGGGCCAGGGCTCCTCCATGTGGGTCCGCCTCTATGGTAACGTCTGTCCCGTCTGCTTCCCCATCGTTAGGAGAGCTAACCACACCATCAGCTGGTATGCCCTCCAGTTGTGCTAGCTTCTGTCCACTCGAGGGAATTTCCTCTCTTGCCCCATCGGCAGGGACATTCTCATATATTTCATCCGGGTGATAAAATAAACAGAGTTTGTAAACGCCCCCTATTTTGTTAATTTTATTAACACACTTTGTGCTGGCGTACTTGGACACTTTGGGCCTCATGGCGTAGTACAGCTTGTAGGAGGCCAGGATGCTTCTATTGAGGGAGCCCAGTTCCTGGTCTGCGTTTTTGTGATTGTCCACGAGTTCGACGTAGTCGCTGACGTGGTTGAGCGAGCCGAGGTAGACGACGTCACCGGGCGCGTGCGCGCTTTCTACGAGCTCGCTTGTGTTGGCGGGGTCTGTGTGTTCGTCCGCTTTTGCCGCGTCCGTGTGTTCGTCCGCTTTTGCCGCGTCCGTGTGTTCGTCCGCTTTTGCCGCGTCCGTGTGTTCGTCCGCTTTTGCCGCGTCCGTGTGTTGGTCCACTTTTGCCGTGTCCGTGTGTTGGTCCACTTTTGCCGTGTCCGTGTGTTGGTCAACTTTTGCCGTGTCTGTGGGTTCGCTTGTGTTGGCGGCGCGCCTGAAAAACTTGAGCTTCTTACCGATGAAGAAGCATATCTCGTAGGCGTAGAGGACGTCCTGGTAGGTGACGAGGGACACGGCGTATCCACTGGGCATAGCGTCATCCCTGCAGGCACGACCGACTCTGTGAATAAACAGTTTAGGAGAAAATGGGAGGTTGTAATTTATTACGTTTTGAACACTGGTGATGTTTATCCCTCTAGCAGCAACATCAGTGACGAGGAGAAACTGGATCTCTTCCATGTTAGTAAATTTTTTAATCTGATCGAAGCGAAAGGAGGTGTCTGAATTGCCATACAGCATCGCATGAGGAATTTTCAAAGATGATAATATTTTTGAAAAAAATAAAATATGATATTTTGTGCAGAAAAAAATAAGAGTTTTGCCGAGATTTTTTTTTTTAAAAAGGAAAATGAGTTTAATTAGGACTCCATATTTTTCATACGATCTGGTGAATAAAAAATGTAATTTCATTTTTTCACTTATGGTATTATCTGAACTCACGGACAAGACTTCAGGATTGTTTAATTTGAGTTTGAAGTAGTTTTGTACATCCGTTGGGAGAGTTGCACTGATTAGTAATGTTTGTTTGTTTGTACGATGCATACTTTTGTATATATTATTCATGTCGTTGAAATAGTTTAACTCCAATAGCCTGTCTGCTTCATCAATGATGAGCACTTCTACTTTCTCCAAACTTAAGTTGCTTTCCTTTAATATGAAACTAAGTCTTCCAGGGGTGCATATAAGAATGTCTAAATTTTCCTTGAGCATATCGAATTGCTTGTTTAAATTAATTCCACCAATTATTACATTTATTTTTAAATTAAAAAAATTTTTACATATTTTTTTGGACAATTTTAATATTTGAATGGCTAGCTCTTTCGTGGGCACCAAGACTAGACCTCGAACTCCGAAAAACTGGCTGTGCTCTGCCAGGAGGTCTATCATCGTGCTTACATATACTAGCGATTTGCCTGTTCCCGTTTTACTTATACATATGACATCCTTCCTGTGGAGTATTTTTGGGATACACATTTTTTGAATGTCCGTGGGTCGGTTATATTTGAGGTTACTTGATATGCTTCTGCACATTTTTTCACTGAGACCTAGGTTGTGAAAGCAGGTTAACATTCCTTTGTTTTTGTTCTTTTTCTTCTTCCCCTTTTTGTTTTTGTATAGGACGAATTTTTTTTTCTTCGCCTTCGCTCCTCCCTCATGTTCAATCCCATTTTCGCGTCCACTTTGTGCATCATCCTCATCGCTATCGGGGCTGTCGTCTGCACCTGAGCGTCTGATTTTGGTCGCCTTGGTGGAAGCAGCATGTTGGGTCTTGTCCCCGTTTTTTTCGAACAGCCAACTGTATCGTTTACTTCCTGCAGTGCCAATTGTCTTCTTCACCATGGAAGTTTTTTTTTTATGACCTGAGACGCTCACTTTGGCCTTGTTTTGTAGGAGTCCAGACTTTGCGCCGCTCCCTGTGGCAAGCTTATTCTTGCCCTTCACAAGCTTCTTCTTCCCCTTGCCCGCGAGGGCGTTGCCTCCCTTCGTGCGCGCCTTCTTGACTTTCATTATTGGCACTACCGTTGCACGATGGTGAAGTAACACGCGGTATTTTGTTCATACAATATCAGCTACAGGGCGCACGTTTTGTCCTTCCTGCCATCCACGTTTAAAGTATCGCAGCTGGGACTGGGTTGCAACAGGAGTCCCGCGTTTCTAAAGAAGGAAGATATAACAGGACTACATATATACATGCACGTACGTTTGTATTTGTGTTTTTACGCAGCGGTGAGATTCACAACACATATGGCGACCGTCCCGCTGTTACGCATGCGCATGGAGAGGTGAGGCTGTAAAGTGCCTTTGCGCCAACGTTCTGGGGGGGGAATTCCTCCGAAAATGCAGCTGCTACATTGCGGCTCAGACGAACAGAAGGATAGCTCTTTTCCGGAACTGCCTTTTGTTCGTGATCTGTTCGCGTTGATCTGCGAGTTGGTCCGCAGGCAGCCACAAAAACGGGAACAAACAACAAAAAAAAAAAAAAAAAAAAAAACAGGGACAAAAAGAGAAGTGTCGTAAAAAGTCAGTAAAATGGGAACAAATCAATAAGTAGAAAAAATCGGAAGAAAACTCAAAAAACATGGCAAAAGTTAGCACAGCGGACTTACAACAAAATTATCGCTCAGCGCTGCGGAAAAATATTATGTTTAAGCAAAGAGCTGCATGGGTCCAGAAAATGTAGCCCCATTTTTATAAAGGGGGAAAAATCATGATGCAGCGCGCCGTGCATATATAATTGCGCCGTTTGAAGCAACCCCCAAAAGGGAAAATAAAATGTTTTTTTGATGCGCCCCCTTGGGAAAAAATAACCGAGATGGTATATTTTATGAAGCCTTTGCCCTTCTTCGTGGGAGCTGCGCATGGGGCCCCAGACGAGAAAAAAGTTTTATCAACATATAGTCAAATTTTTTTTTTTTTTTTTCTTTTCTCACGAGTCCCTCTAGATGCACAGCTTCTTCTCGATGACGCTGGTAACTTTGTGCGGTGAGAAAAAGTTGCAAAGTTGAAGCAGCGGCGATGAAGAAAGGGGGCACGTGAAAGTTGGCACACGTACAGGTATACGTATGTGCATTGCATTTTTTTTTGTTTGTTTTTTTTTCCGTCACAGTGCCATCCAGCGGCCATTGTCCGCAACTATTTTATGGGCTTACCCACCACCTCTTCCCCCAGTGAGAGGTGTTCCGACCGATCAAACGGCGGAGCCATTATGTGTACCCTATCACTCCGCCCGCTTCACTGGAAGGACGGCGAAGCTCATGCGCTATAGACATCTCACCAAGGTTGCCTCGCAAAAGCTTCTTACCCGAAATGACCAAGCCGAGGGTGAAAAAGTTCGAAGACCCGAACCTGTGGATATACGAACACGTGCTGAAAAATGGAGTGAAGACAGAGAGCGGGCGAATCATGAAGGATGGGATAAAAAAAATGGCAGCGCACAAGTTGAAAGAAATTATCGAGGCGTCCAAGCAGTACGACAAAGAACTGAAGGAAATAAATTACAAAACCGATGCTTGTCTTGGCCTTCCACATAGGGCCCCCAAAATAGATGTGAATACGTTACCCTTCAGTCCGCTTAAGCCGAGAGGCAAGTTGGTTCTGTGGAAAAAAATTTTGCCCCGGGGAGACGTAGCCTCGCAAGGGGGATTGTGTGCCCCCCTTGGTGGCAAAATGGGTGTCAATTGGGGTGGAAGTTTGAGCGGCGCCGTTGGGATGGCCCCCTTGCCACAGAACAACCCCATGAAAAAAAACGTGTCTCCAAAAAGTGAACAAAGGAAGGAAGCCAAAAAGAACACCATTTTTACTAAATTGAAAAAAACAAAACAGGAAGAAATTTGCAAAGCTACTTCTTTTTTTAGTGACCATATGAGTTATTACGATACACATTTGAAGGAAAAGTACATGAATCTGTTTTTAAATTCGCTCGAGGAAAGTAATGAGAGCGTCAAGCGGGAAAATGTGGACCCCCCCCTTGTGGTCAACACTGGGCATAATGGCAGAGTAGAAGTTCCCACCCCAAGCGTCACTGACGCGGTTAGTGGGAGGGAGAAAGGGGTTGAGGGGAGACACCCAATTATCCTTACCCAAGGGGAACGAGCACAACTTGGGACAGACGCAGAGGCATCTGTTAGCAGTAATGCCACCCTGTTCGAGAAAGCCGAGTGCAGTGATTCCCTTTTGGGGGCATACCCTAGTGAAGAAGTTAAGGCGGGTTATCCTGCTTTTAAGGGGCCACCCAAAGGTGGCACGAGGGAATCGCAGCTACGCGAGGAGGCTGCTTATGGTGGTGACGTGTGTGCGGACGCTGATCCCCGATGGGACCTCCAGCAGGGGGACATTGGCATGTATGGAGATGGTGACGCGTTGGCCGAAGAACCCGAGGACACGACCTGCGTTGCAGACCATTTTCAAAGTCAGGAGAAAAAGGCACATGTCAATTTGTCCACCTCATTAAGGGATACTCCAAGGGGGGAGGCAACCCTTGCGAGAGATAAATCCCAACAGGGCAAAACTCCAATAGAAGAAAAGGTTAGAAATGGGACAAGGGAAAAAACGAGGGACGGAAAATCCTCCAGTCGCACAGTGAACAGCCTACACAGTGTGAACACTTTTAACACTTTTAACATTTTTGAACAAATGAACAGCACGTCGTTGTATGCAGGGTTGGGGGGCAGCCAGGGGGAGGATTCCATCTCATCCATTTTGGAAAACCTGAGAGAGAAGAACAAAAATGCAAATGTGATGAGGAGCAGTTTGCTTGCTTCTGAAGGGGTAGAGGCGGTTGAGAGGAGAAGCAGTGTAGATGACGAGCGTGCAGTAACCCCCCTGCCGCAAACCATCTTAGAAGGTAAAGAAGTTAATGTAGTGGATAAAGGAAGGAGCGAACTTAATCGAACAAACTCCACGCATAAGGGTAAAATGAAGAATATACCAAAGGGAAGAGAATCCATTTTACAATACGAGCATCTAGACAGCAATAACATAACTGTGCATGCACTGAGTCAGCATGTGGGTATGGCAGAAGAAAAAATTATTAACGTAAGTAAATTTATATTGGATAATGAGCACATCACAAAATATACAAAGCTGGAGAAGGAAGTAGCGGAGCTGATTTGTGAAGAGTTAGGTGTGATAAATAAATTAAAGTATAGTGATGTGAATTTAAAAAAACGTAACCCCGTTGTGACGATCCTGGGACATGTAGACCATGGGAAAACAACTCTCCTCGATAGGTTCAGAAATTCTAACATGGCTCAGAACGAAATTGGGGGCATCACACAAAAGTTAGGTGCATTTGAAGTTGTGGACAAAGAAACGAAAAGGAAAATAACTTTTCTCGATACCCCAGGACACTCCGTTTTTAAAAAAATTAGACAAAGATGTGCTCAGTGCACCGACTTGATTGTGTTAGTAATTTCTGTAGATGATGGGATCATGAGTGAAACTGTAGAGTGTATTCAGCTAGCTAAAAAATTTAACATTCCCTTAATTATAGCAGCAAATAAGATTGATAAATTTGGGTCCGACTTGGAAAAAATCTCCAAATCATTAGTAGCATATGATGTGATAACAGAGTTGGAAGAAAATGGCAACGTCCCAATTGTCCCCATTTCTGCAAAAAAAAATATTAACATTGATAAGCTGCAAAAGTGTATTTTACAGTTGAGCGATTCTTTAAATCTGATGTGTGATTATGGAAGCCTGTGTTCTGCATACGTGTTGGAGAAGAAAATCGATCCATCCAGGGGTAAACTTCTTACGCTGGTGTGCAAATCAGGTACATTAAAAATGAACTCCTATCTTCTAATCGGACACATGTACACAAAGGTGAAGCAGATTTACAATTGTAATAATCAGTTGATGAGGGAGGCCTACCCTTCCGAGGTGGTCCAAATAGTTAGCCCCATTTCACTTGCACACGATAGCGGCATAAATTACGGAGACCTCATTTTCGAAATGAGTAACTTGAGGAGCGCCCAGAGAGTCGCCAAGTATAAGTCGAAGGTGGCGCAGTACAGCCTGATGAACAGTTACTATGGGGATGTTGCGACGAAAAATAGTGGCGTTGTTGGCGGCGCTGCTGCTGTTGAAGACGCTGCTGGTGGTGGTGCAGGCGGCGGGGTGATTAGCCTGCCCAAGCTGCCCCAAATCCAGCTGATAATCAAAGCGGGGGATGAGGGCAGCATAGAAGCTATCCTCGAAGGAATTGCAGAATACAAAAGGAAAGAAAAAAAAGAAAAATATTGCGACATTAATAACTTTGTTGAAAGAAATTATGTGAAAAAAAATAAGCTAACAGATGACATGATAGAGGATGGAAAAATATTTGACCATTGGGAACCATTTCGAGTTGTGTCGAAAGGAGTAGGCTCTTTTAACATGAACGATTTGAAGCACTGCAATGATGTGAAGCCCATATTTTTAATTGCCTTCAATGTGGAGATAGACAAAAGTGTAGAGCTGAGCATTGAAGAGAACGGAGCCATTTTAAGGACCCACAACATCATTTACAAATTATTTGAAGACCTAGAAAGGATTTGTAATTTTTACTTTGATTCACTACATGTGTACGAACCCGTTTCCAGGATGGTTGTTAATAAGACTGGGTTTTATACGCTGAAGAAAAATAAGTCCAAGAGGAAAAGAGTTCTGTCCGTTTCGATTAAGGAGGGGACATGCAACGTGAATCATTACTTTACTGTTATGAGGAACAAACAGATTATTCACAAGAGGATATCTGTCTTGTCCATGCAGAAGAATAAGGATAACACCACGGAGCTGAGTAAGGACTGTCCCGTGAACTCCATCATTTTTAACTCCGCGTCGGAGGACTTTGAGGTGGGGGACGAAATCGTGGCCTACAAGAAGGTGCCCCGTGCGCCGCTCTTCAACCGGGTGAAGAACTTCGACTTGGCCATGTAGTTGTGGGGGAGAAGTGGCGTAGCGGAGTAGCCGTCGTGCCGCTATCATTTTTGTAAGACTCTCACTCCGGCGCACAGTTGTTGGGCGTGCGGGCTGTATGTACATGTGGAGAATCGCTTACGCGCACACACTTGTGCATATGTGGCGTTTGTTAACTATTGCGCGTTCGCCTTTTAGCGGAAGTTTGCTTGTATTCTCCACAGATTTGTGCTCGCTCGTGTGGAAATATATATTTTTTCCCTCTCTGCTTCTTCATCGCGTTACTGTTTTGTTGGGATAATTTTCCCCTGTTAGTGCTTCCCCGTTTTTTTTTTTTCATTTTTTTTTTGTGTTCCCCTTTTTTTATTCTTTGAAACGTGGCTTACCTAAAAGGTAGCCACGTCACCATTGGGTCTTTTTTTTTTTTTTTTTTTTTTTTTCAAAAATGACATTTTTGTAACCTCGCGTCTGTTCCGAAGAGGTAGACAGCACGCATAAATCTGCTAAACAATTTTTTGGAAATTTCTTTTCATTTCCTGTTTTTATATTTTTTTTTCCTTTTTTGTGAAGGAGGAATGTTCCGGTCAAGCGGGTCGCTATATATTTCTCCGTCTTGTCCACTTTGTGCAGGTGCCCATGTAGGTACTTCCGAATTTTTTTTTTAGGGGGAAGAGGTATTGCTTCGTTCTTCTTCTTCGCACCATCTTTTGTTTGTATTTACGGCGTTATTCTAAGAATACGATTTGATCCTGTTTTTTTATTAATTAGCTTTTGTGCAGTTGAGTTTACAGTTGTTACTCTGGTCAACGTGCTTTAATTCGTATCAGCTCAAATAGATGCTCGTCCAGTGTTTTACCTGTTGTGTATACGAACAGCATGGGGAGTTCTCCATGCGAAGAGGGACAGGTGGTGAAAAGTCCGACGAAAATAATTTTCTTTTATGAAGATATCGTGGAAGAATTGAAAGCTCCAAAGAACCTATCACATGAATCGTGTACCCCATTGAAAGGGAGAAACAATGATGAAGCAAAAGAGAATTACAAAAATAATGTTCATGGAAGTGAAGAAAGCAGTGCCTTGTTCATAATGGGGGAAGACAACAACAAGCCAGAGGGGGAAGAAAAAAATAATGGAAGGTTACTTAACACAGATATATTAAACGATACTGTGTGTAGTTCACGTGGGAAGTATGCATTTGAACGAGGGAATAATTCCAAGGTAGGGATTCAAGAGGAGGGTAAAGTGTTAGATCAGGAAAGAAGTGACAGCACGTTCGCTAATGAGTGTATTATTCATGAATCTCCCATGATTAGAAAAAGGTCAAATGAGGATATGTCACCGCCGCATGAAATGGAGCATGTGAACCCTTACACAAGGGAAGAAGGGGTGAAAGGGAA
This sequence comes from Plasmodium fragile, assembly GCF_000956335.1. NCBI lineage: Eukaryota > Apicomplexa > Aconoidasida > Haemosporida > Plasmodiidae > Plasmodium > Plasmodium fragile. Next base: position 168,137 of record NW_012192586.1, on the reverse strand, counting down.
TATGTGTGAAGGAATTTGTGGCGTTATTTTCACATGTGATAGTGGGGACTCGAGCGGGAGTTTAATCGAAGAGAATGAAGAAGACTCGCTGGAGAGAGAGAAGACGGTTATGATTCCTTCCAATTGTGAATCGTCCTCTGCAGGGGGAGATGCAAATGTACCAAATAGTAATTCTTCATCTGAGTCCACAAGGAGAAATGCATGTACAAACGCATTTGAGGACATAGCGGCGGGGAAGGAGACAGAGCTGCTGGGGCAACCACCGGAGGGGACAACACCTCCCAGTTCGTCTGTCTGTCCAACGGAGCTAAGCAACCATGTGGGGGAGGACATCCATCTGAGTCAGCTGAAAAAAAGCCCCGACAAGGACAGAACTTCCGACACGTCCTCTGATAATTTCGCAGACTTAAATTTATCCGACAGTTCGCTCGGTTCCGCAGAGGACGTAGTGGCTGCCCTGTCACGGGGTAGTGAGGACGTGTTTAAAATGGAGGGCCAGATAAACGAATACTCTGAAAAGGCGATACAGGATTGGGTTAAGAAGTGGCAGGATTGCTTCAATCGACCCAACATAGACAACGAACTTGAGCCAAGCATGTTGGGGAAACTGCCTGAGGAGTGCTACCTTGGGGAGGACAAACGCCAGCGCGAACGTGAAGGGAGTGGTTGTGACCATTCGATTAGCAACCCCCTCGTTGGGGTCTGCAATGGTGGAAACGGCCGAAATACAAACACCCATATTTACAGTGAACAAATGAAGGAAGCATCTTCTGGCTGTTCGCTGAAGAAGTGGGCACATTTATACAACCCTATGGTGGGGAAGAGAAAAAAAAGAAAAAAGAAAAAAAAAGTCAGACAAAATGGACCAATCATGCGCGATATAGAAAGTGCAGCACACGCAGGGTGTTGCGATTATTTTAACTCGCGTGGAATGACGAGGGACACACGAAAAGGTAGCCACTCGATGGGCACTTTCAGGTATGGAGATGCCCCATTAAGTAGTAACAAGACCAGGACCTGCATTTGCACTGACGGGGTTGGAAACAAAACGAACACCATTCGTGATGGTAGAAATGTCCACATGCTACTCAAGTGCAACCAGTGCAGATTGTATGACCTGTTCAGACAAAATAACAGAGCACTGTCGGAGGTTTATTTTAACATGGTGACAAACTCATGCAGGAATGACTTTCAAAGGAGAGGTAGGAATCAGTTACAGATGGAGAAAATGGTTCGCAGTGGTGAGGAAGTACAGCTACGATGTTGTCCCCACTCCTTGGCACATACAAATTGGTGTTACCCTCTCCATTCAACAGATGAATCACTTTGTCATGATGCAATATGTGGTCTGGCCTGGGGTGGGACACATGTAAACCAGAGAAACGTATTATCATGCAGGGAGCACTACTGTCCCCACTGGGGCAATGACGACAGGGGTGATTGTAAAAGTTACAATGATGGGGACACGAACATACAGGATAGCATATCCGTATTGGAAGAGAAATATGCCTCTGTAGATGGGAGTACGGAGACGATACCAAACGGTGTAAGGTGCGGGGGGAAGATGGAGAGTGCCTTTAAGGGGAGTACCCACATGGATAGCACGTGTAGGGGCAGCATGAAGATGAATCACCCCTTTGCAATGCCCTATCACGATTGTGCATTCACGCGGAATGATAGCAATATCTACCCCCCTGGGCACGCTGCGCAGGGTAGGAGGACATGGAACAGCTGCTTCGCAAGAAGGTTAGCTCAAGTGAGTTATCCTCAAAGGGGGGGGACTTCCAGTTGGTCAAATATGGTTCAGTCGAATGCGCATCCGTATGGTGTCTTTCCCCCCCGCGCCACTTGTACCACTGAGTCTGATGCAGCCGTTTCGGAAGTCTTCCCGGGGAAAGTCCCCTCCGCTCATGTGCAGGAGAATAAGGAGAAGTCAGTGTGCGATTGTGCTGCTCGAGGTAAGGGCGCATACGAAGGGCGGATGGTCCACTGGTGCACTTGCGATGGACTCGCCTGCTGTGGATGCCTTTGTTGTCGGAGCTGTTGCTGTGGTTACAGCTGCGATGAGCGCCTGCATGACCAGGCGTGCAAAATTGTGAATTGGCACAACGTGCTGGACAACCAGTTGCCCTCGAATTACATAGACGTGGACGCGAGCCCCGAGTGGGTGCGCGGCAGTCTCTTCCATTGCGCTGCGGAAAGTGGTGATAGGAAGGCAGAGAAACAGCAGCGCAAGGAAAAAGGGGGTAGAAGTTCGAACATTGAAGCAGACAAGCTGAATGACGTACCACGGCGGGAAGAGGAACTTATAGGGGACGAAAGAAAGACGATCCAAAAGGTCGCACCTGGAAAGGGGAGCCACCCGGTTCGCGAAACCAACATGCTTGGGAACTCAAATGAAAGCGAAAAGAACAGCAGAGTATGTCATGTGTCGAGCAAGAATGATGAAATTTGCGTCTTCCCCCAGGAGGAGCAAAAAAGCCTGGAAGGAATCACAATGGGCAACACCCGCAGTGTAGGAAATGAAGACCGTAACGTTGATATGTGCATTGAGGAGAGTAGCAGGGACTACAATTGTGAGCAAAGTGCGGACGGAAGCAACCCGAAGGACGCGCCGCCTGATGGGAAGAAGAAGAAGAAAAACGAGAAGAACAACAACAGCCCAAAAGACTTCAATAGGACAAAAAAGCAAAAAAAGAAAAAAAGAAAAAAAAAAATACTCAATGTGAAAAAGTACTACGACAGCAATTCTACCAACCTGTTCTGGAGTGACCTTCGCAATTTGAACATGCCACAGGTGACCCAGGTGGAACAGCTGACTGAGGTGGCGGAGCTCACGCAACTGGACAAGCTTACACGTAGCATGCACACAGGTGGAGCTAGCCGAGATGATACATCCATTCAGGACCACGACCAATATGAAAACGTGAACTTGCAGAGTACGCATATAAAAAAGTACGAGCTACGCACAAAGAGAAAAGTCAAATATGCTTGGCCCTCCATAATTAAGAAGCTACGGAGGGACGACTCGCGCTTAGTGTATGATCCCTTTTTGTATAATAGTACGTGGCGGATAAAAAAGGCTTGAAGGGTATGTGTTGATGATATTCCTTTTTTTCCTGCTTCTTTTTCACCCTTTCCCCCTATTATATCCCCCGAGTCGTTATGTCCATACGTGCACATATGAATGTACCTCCGCCCCCCATGGCATTTTTCCAACCGATCCAATCGGCACCGTTGTTTTGTGTGGCCTTAAAATTGGGCCGTCTCGTTATATACGCAGCTAGGGAGGGAGAAAAAAGAGTAAATGTTCTTGTAACCTACAAAACGGTACGTACCCTCTGCAACTGTTAAGGAGCCCCCTACGACTACTCAGTTGTGTCTTCTCCGTGGAGAGCACATCTGTTTGGGTTCCTTTGGGGTGACTTATGCATATGTATATGTATCCATTTTTTTTTTTTTTTACATCTTCGCCACTATTACGTGCATTGTTCGGGGTAAAAAAGAGACACGTCGACAGATCAGCAGAGTGAGAACACTTCCTGTGTTAAGGATGCGATCAGTTTGTTCTTTTTCGCTGCCCTCGTGGTTATAGTCTATCCGCTTTCATCTAATTGTACAACGGACGGAGAGCAGATACTCAGTTTGCAATAAAAATGTATCGCCTTTGTAGCGATGGCCATGGGTGGGGGGCAGCTATCACGCCGTGTCACCGTCGCGCTGTGGCCCCTTTTTTCTATTTTGTCCATCTCGTCATTTGTTAGACCGTTCGAAAAATGGAACTCGAAAATTCCCATGTGGCATTTTGTTTTCATTAGGGGACACATAAGCGAAGTGTGATTTTTTCTCCCTTTTTTTGTATTATCCTAATTTGGGGGGTTGTCGTTTTTCTTTTTTTTCTTTTTTTTTGGGGAGGTCCCTCTTACACGCCTTGGGCGAAAAAGGATAGGGGATCACGTTAGCACTGGTTGGTGGGTCAACTTTTTGCGTCCACAAAAAAGGGAAAAAAAAAAAAAGTTAAAACATGCAGAATGGCAGGCATAAACAATTATAGCACAAGCGCGGCCCATTTTAACAATTCAGCGGAGTTTAAGAGATGAGAATGGCGGGCCGGTTTCCGATTTTTTTTTTCATTCGCCGGGAAGAAAAAAAATGTAAAAAAGAAGAGGCGAAGAAAAAATATATGACGACCGCACAAAAAAAAAAAAATTGTTTAAATATTTCGCAGAAAAAAAAAAAAGAGAAAAACCACAATGGCGTAGAAGCAACGCAGAAGGGAAGGGAAGAGAATGGTGTAGGAAGCTGTTCGAAGCGTTTGCGAAAATTCCTAAGAGTTGTCCTTTTTTTTTTTTCCCCCTCATGTTCCCCATTTTCTTGTCACGCCACGATGACACTTCCCCATTTATTAATGAACCACGAGCGGGGTACCCCAATTGCAGAGGAGCAATATGATGGAGATCCCCCTGATGGGCACGTCGTAAAATGCTACAACGTTCCATCACATATATGCGGAGAAGGGATCCTTTATTTCCTCCTGGGCGTAGAGAAGAACGCTGGGTTTGAAATTAAAAAGGTGCTGAGACCGGTGAAGGAAGAAACGAATTTGTATCCATGGAAAGTAATTTGCAATGAGCAGTTTGCGTCCTTCCTCCTTCAGAAGGAGAGGATCCAAATATATGACGATATAAAAAGGAATAACAGAATTTTGGTGAGAGTACCCCACGGGAAGGAGACAAACGGTGAGGAAGCAGCTACTGTACAAGTGGACAGAGGGGGGGATGGCACACTAAATGACACAGTCGAACATGGGGTCGCCCCAAAAAAGGAAGATACGAAATGGAGTATCTTTCGTTTTATCAATCCTCAAAAAAACGATGCGGATGGAGACGACGGTGGAAGGGGAGACCCCTCATGTTATAGCAGCCATGTCGTTTCATCGGCTCAAAATTATGACTTAGGTGAAGTAAAAAAAATGAATAAAGGGATCTTTGACACAGATTCCGTCTCGAGTAACATCGGCGAGACTGCTCCAGGTGGCGATAACTCACACTTAAGTCTCGACCGAGAATTTGCAACGGACTCTCATCAAATTGGGAACGGCGTGGAGTACCGTTTATATGACGAGTCCCTTCTTGGCGGAGAAGACAACCGTGGTGGCGACGGTGAACGTGACGACGATGGTGATAGGAGTGATGAAAGCGAGAGTGACCTTTCGAATGATGGGAACAGTGACTGGTTTGGAAGTGAGTCCAGCTTTGCGATGGATGGGGAGGGAATCCCACAGGGGAGGATACGGGGCCTATGGCGGGGTGAGAGGAATCGCGCGGAAGACGGCGAAGAAGCAGCATCGAGGATGGGTCAGGACAGAATGGGCCACAAACGAAGGCAGGGACAACACAGCGCAAACGAGGACTCACAAGAGGAAGAAGAACACTACGAAGAGTCCTATCGGGGCAGCAATTACAGAAATGTAAAGGCACAAATGGGTGATGATTATTACCAAAGGAAAGATTCCTTCAAATGGGTTGAAAGTAAAAAGAATTCCAACACGTCTGACACGAAGAGTGGATGTGAATTGAAGAGCTTAGTTAGCTCCTGTCGCAATGAGGACACCAGTGTGCGGAATGGGGAGGAAGGCATTATGAGCAGTGCTTCAAGTGGTAGAAAATGGAGCGGGAATATTGCGCCATCAGATTGGGTGAAAGCTCCCCACGGAGGAATCACGCATGAAAATAAAAATGATATGGAGGAAGACGAAATGGATGAGCATAATCTGAAAGGGAAAAGCAGGAAAAAAAACGCAACCTGTGATGCAATCAAAGGAATAATAAATGAACAAAAGGAGCTTTTAAAAAAAATTAAAAGGAGAAAAAAAATGAACAAAAGAGGTGTCGCAAAAATTAACATATACTTTTGTCCAGGTAGTATGGAAGAAATAATTACAGACATACGGGAGGAAGACGCGGGGGTGAAAGTGCCAACGATGATAGACTTCCCACTGGAGGAGAAGAGGCAGTTCCTGTTGGATGCCTATGGCTGGACGATGGAGGATCATCACCATCAGGATGAAGATTTTCAAAGGCCTGGTCATAAAATAAAGTGGAAACGAGGAAACCAACATGGGGATGATGAGAAGCACATGGGTAGAGCGACAGATATGGAGGAAGATGATTTACTTGACCAGACTTGTTACAAACAAGGGGAACGACAAAACAGGGAAGAAACATCACATCGGGGGCAACGGCACATTCGTGAGGATACGCACCACAATGGTCTCCACGAAGAACGCGGAAGTGCATTCAGTGGCAGGAGCGAAGAAAGGCGCCGAGACGGCTGCGATCCGAAGAGAGGAGGATCCACGATATGGCCAAGCCATTTAGGCTGGAAAGAAATCTCAGAACAAATTAAAAGCAAGCTATGCGTCGTGATTAAAAATAAACCAGCCGAGTGGAGCGATTATGATTTGAGGAAGTTTATAGAATCCCAATTTTCAGGCAGCAATCACTTTCCCGTTTTTGAAGATATTTTTTTAACAAAGAGTTGTCCCACCATAGCTACCCTTGCTTTTAAGAATGAAAGATTAAGAGATCATTTTTTAAAATGCCATAAGTTTAAGTTACCCTCTTCGATTAGGCGATATGCACATGATGGTAACCGTGGAGGTGGAAACACAACAGCCAGCTACCACTACAACAGTAGGTACTCCAATTTTTTAATTCTTCAAGAATACATAGTGTCTCATAATGCAAGCCATATTAATAATGCAAAGAAACAGCCATGCCAGAGAAAAGATGGGGGCGGTCATAGCTTCGTGGAAAAATATAAGGCGAACCATTCCGAGGTTGCTGGTACCCGAATGGGGGAATCTACGAGTGATGACTTCTCCAAAAGCGGTAGGTACAAAAAGCACAACAATAAATATGTATCAGAGATGCGTTCAGGTAGCAGACAAGGCAGCACGGGCCGCCCGTACGAGAGAAGTGAGACGAACAGGAAGATGAATCAGTACGGAAAGCATGCCCACCACACGAGGAGTTAGAGGAAGTCCACACGGAAGGTGTGAGGAGAGGCGTCCCTTCCCTAACACCTGTATCTTTTTTTTACAGGAGTGTTGTCTACCCCATTGTTGCGATGGTGCGTGAGTTTCTTCTCTTACACTTCCTATTTTTTTTTTTTTTTTTTTTTTTTCCCATTTGACTTGCCGCTTGGCAAAAACTTACCTTTACATTTGTGTAGCTTCAACTGATGTGTGAGGCACCGCGTGTGTAAATAATTAACACCGTTCCTACCCCTTGCGTGGGGCGTGTTAGCTGTGAGTTGTCTACTGGTGGAGGTGGCTTCTCCACTTCCTCCTCGAAATGTTAGACTGCTGCGCAGTGGAGTACCAAAATGTCAATTTCTTAACTTATAAACGTTTGTGGGTATTTTCCCCTCTTTTGGTCCACTTAGAAACTCGGTGCAGTGTGTACCCTGTATACATCCTCCTGCTTAATTAAAAGTACCTCGCCCAGACAGCGATGTTGTGCGCCTACCGCTATCACTCATCATTTGATAATCATACCGTCTCTATGGTTATTTCTTTTGGAGAGAGAGGCCCCGCTTAAGGATTGCCTTTCCCCATTCTTCCCCCTTTGTGCATTGTGCACTGTGCATGCGTGGAAGTTTTTTTTTTTTTTTTTTTTTTTCCCCAAATGTTGGTGTACATACAGATTATAATATATTATAGGTGAGTTTATCCCTTTGTGTTGCCTCTCACGCGTCGCCATGGAGAACAGTTACTCTCAGCTATGCTGCGTTACTTTATAATTTGTCCTACATGGAAGAATCTCTAGAAGATACAAATGTATAATGTGAGTTTTTTTTTTTTTTTTAAGAGTGCGCACGAAGTATAACTGCAATAGCGGAGTGTATAACTAATATCACCCCCTTTTTTGTGCAGTGTCACGTGTGTCTTTTCATCTCTTGGGTGGGAGAGTCAAAGCCAATAGTTTTAGAGCCCACTGTTGGGAAAGAATTTTGCTTTGTGTTTAATCGATTGGCTGAATTGTATTCACTGCGGTCTGTGTGCCCGCGATTTGTGCTGATTTTTTTTGTTCACCTCCTCCTACATTTGTCCTTTCGCATGCCTGGATCACCACAGAGCGATTGTCTCATTCAAGAACTACGACACGCTACATCTGTGCTTCTCCCTCTCCAATGAAGAAGATCAATGTGATCGCGCCCCTATGCATGTACCTCCTGGTGGGGTGCTCTCTCCTTTGCTTCTGCGGAAACGTCAGGAAAAACAAACAAGTTAGAAATTTACTAAAGTCATTAACCGAGAGGGTAGACACAGATGATGGGGAGAACGAGTATGCCAGACTGACCCAGACACCAGTTGTGAAAATGAATTTATCAAAGGTGAAGTTCAAGACGACCTTGCAAAATATTCTTGTGGAACCATACACAGAAAGGGTTAAAGATTTTGTAGCGAAAACTAATTACGAAATAGGGATGGAAAGGGCACTGTTAGATGAAATACAAAACGCTAGTCACAACATGGACCGAATTGGGGATGTCCTTTCTGCACGACAAGGGAAGCAAAGAAAAACTCGTGATAATCACATCATTATGAGTAGGTATTTCCACTACTTAAAAGATAAGGACGAAGATTTTGGGTTAAGTTTTTTCCCTGTGTACAAGACATTTAAATCGAACACTTCCCATTTTGGTGACAATTTAAGCAGTTCTTTATACCCACATGAGTTGCTAGAAAAGGGTTCCATGTCGAGTGAAAGTTTTTTAAAAAATTCATCTAAGCGCCTTTCCTTCCCAGAAAGGGGGGACTCCTAAGTTGAGACTGTGCAAAGTGGGATTATCGCTTTTTTTTTTTTTACTCAATGGCGATACAGCTTTGCACTTTTATCCGTGACAGATTAAAAAAGGGGGGGGAAATATTTTGTGAACACCTTGCTTAGTACATATGCTGATCAATTTGAGTGTCCCTCTGTGAAGCTGCGTCCCCTTTGGTGTAGAGTGCCATTGTAAGCTTCATTCTCCAAAGAGTGGAAGTTTCCATGGTGGGACGGGATATGCTAGCACGGCATGCACGCATAGCCATGTGGGCGTAACCCTGCTGCATGTGTGCACATCGGCAAGCTGTACTCTACACGCGAGCTTTTTTTCGCTTTAAAAGATGTGTAACTTTTTTGATCAGGCGCATACTCTCCCAAATGAGCTGTATAGCATGAACAAATGGGGCACGGTTGGAAAAGTGACCGTTACAGAATTTGTTCCTTTGTGCCCCTTCTCCTGTGTGCGTCAAGGCAAATGCTAGAGTAAGACTTGCCGTGAGCGCGGCCATCCTTTGAAAACATGCCGTCACTATGATTTGCGCAAGTGTGTACACCTTATGCGCGAGGAGAGATGGTAAACCGGAATGAACAGCACAGTTTATTTGGCGATTCCTGACTAGCTTTTTTTTTTTTTTTTTTTTTTTTTTTTGAACTGTTCATAATATTTTGGCGTCATTTTACCAAATAGGTCCCCTTCTTGTGGAAAAAGCTACCTGAACGAGGGTAGAAAAAAAATATATATATATACAAAAAGTGTACGGTTGAAAATTACATGCAAACTGGTACATTTTGGCCTCTGTTAAATTCAGGTGTACGGCGCCGTTTGGGTTATTTTCCCCATTTGAGCCGTACATATCACGCTAGGGCGGAGAAGGAAAGAAGGGAGGGAGTTTAAATGATCATGCCAGCTCATTTACTATGCACATACGTACACATGCGCTGCGCGCGTTCATCCTGTTGCGTCGGCTCACGTATCGCAGGAGCGATGTAGCGCAAAGGGGCTCCTAAATAGAGTATGCATAAGAAGGGATTCGCCGAAGGAAGAAAAGGGAAAAGAACGCAACACAGTGTAGTAAAGCGCGGTACAACATTGTGGCCCCCCGCTCCTTCTCATCTGCGCAAAAATGCAGAGAACAGGAGCAATCTTGGGGCAGGCGCCAGAAGTAACAAAAGAGAAGGGGCCTTCCTTGGAAATATGCTTTTTTTAGTCCTATGCGCGATTTTTTTCTTTCTTTGTCCAGCGTTTTCCCCACAAGTTTGCGGCGCAGCAAAAGTGGTAGCACGCCGTGGGAGGACAGCAAATGTAGTGTTGTCTCCCTCCCGTGGAAGCCTCACTTTTGTACCTAGCATGAACGGATGGAAGCCTGAACAAAGTAGACAAAGCAAAGTGAACGTGTTAATAAATTCGCCCGCACAAATAAAACTTTCCGAAATAGAAGATGATCGAGACAGGAGTGGTAAATTCTGTGTTATCGAAATATGTGGCAAAGCCCGATGGGTGGAGGAGGGAAGGTATTATGACGTATTCAGAATAAAGCAAGAAGAAAATAAAAGTATTTACCTGAACAGAGTTTTTTTTCATAATACAATGGAAGGGAAGCTGTTGTTCGGTACCCCCTTTTTAGACAACGTACGAATCAAGGCAACCGTTATGAAGCATTTTCGAGGACATAAAATTTACCGATTAAAATTTAAGCCGAAGAAAAATTACAAAAGGTTTTATGGACACAGACAAGAAATGAGTAGAATTTACATAAACAAAATTGAAGTTAATAATAATCTCATGGATCGGGAAAAAAGGAAGTATAATTTTTTTAGGGATGATTCGATTTACTATGTCCTTAATCGTATTCACAACATGGTTAGGCCCAGTTTGGAGTTGAAGCATTTGAAAAGACATTTTATGGACTACCTGAACAAATTTTGTAGCCTCAAGTTTGAAACATTTTACAAACACAGGGGTAATTACAAAATGGAGAAGATGCTTCGGAATATTTTGAAGACAAAAAAGTTGAGCAAACGGCCGGAGGTGCAGGAAGAGGTGCGGAAGATTGAAGAGGAAAAGGAGAGCAGGCGCCTGAATAAGTATGACCCCCTTGCTGACTTCGACCCGGTGGCCAATGAGTGTTTCATACGCGAGCACTTTTACGCGTGATGGGCGTGTTAGCGATGTGTATGAACAGAAGACAAAAAGGGACCGAAATGGCTTGAAGTGGCGCAAGGGGACAATTACTTCAAGCGCGTGCCCTCATAAAACGTGTACATACACCGCTTTGTCGCGTACCTCCACCACCTCTCCTTTTTTTTGTCCACTTCGTGTAGGGAAGCAATAGAGGGGGGGGGGGGTTGCCAAAGTGGCCAACGAAAGGGGTCTAATTCGTCTGGAGACACGCCCCTTTGTAATTAACCCTATTGCTTCTCTTTCCCCCCCATTTAAACTAATCCATGTTCAACTTTCTCGTTTGCTCCTTCCTAGGGAAGGGTCGCTCAAAATAAAGCATTTTGGTGATTTTATAAATAAGGGGTATGGAAATATTTTTCACATTTTTAATGCCATAGGATTTTAAGGCTCTTCTAAATTTTTTGTTCCTCACAAATAGGTTAATCAGGGACTTGTCATCAAGGTGCATATGTTTTTCTTTTAAAAGACCCAATTTTAACGACAAGGATCTGAGGGCTAGGCTTTCATCAGACATGTGATTGGCTTCTGTTTCAATTCCGTGTGTTTGTTTTATATTAAAATGTGTTGACTGCGCTGTATGTGTTTTTTCCCTCACTGAATTTTTTGTTGTTGGAAGTTTTTTCCCCTTTTCCGTTTCGTACACCCCATCGTTTGTTATTCCCCTTTGGCGATTTTCCACTTGTCCATTTGGTTCCTTCACTACATTAGTGATGCCTCCATTTGACAGATCCATATTTTTGTTTGTCTCGACCTCCTTGTTTTTATAAAAATCCTGAATCAGCTCATCAGGGTGTTCATTTACGTATTTATAATTTTGAATGAGGAAATCGATTTCCTTGTTGGCATTTTTATTTTTATATTTTTCCTCGCCCAGTAATTTCTCCACGTAATTTCCTCCCGTCAATTTGTCCTCCTGTCCATGTAGGAAGAGCAGATCCATTTGTCGGTCCAGATTCAAATGTTCTTTTTTTTTCTTTTCTTCGAGGGAGTCATTCTTGTCTTCACTTCCTGTGTCTTCAGTGGACTTGCCCAACAAATCTTCATCTTTTAAAACGACGTCCTCTTCATTTCCTGCATCGACTTCTTCCAAGTCGTGAAAGTTTCTCATTTTTCTTTTCCTTTTGTAGTATCCTAGCACCTGCACATGTGGGTGAGGGGACATGAAGCAAGAAAGTGAAGCGGTAAATGGATGGGGATACTCTTCGAATTAGAGCATACACACCTACTAATAGAAACAACGCCATGCATAATAACGTGTGCAGGGGGGAATTATTTGGTTTAGTTGGGATAAACTTTCTCGTTCCTCACCTCGTAGGATGCGTGCCTGTATGGTTTCAGTTCATCGTGGTCCTCCTGGACGCTGCTTCCGAGTGCGTCCTCCTGCACGTTGCTCATTCCGTTCTGATCTTGATGTTCGCCTTCTTTCACATCCAGGGGGGCTATTTCCTCCTTCTCCCCCTGCTTCACAATTTTGCTAACTCTTAGGAATGGCTTGGTTGCTGGGTCCTTCACTAGTCCCTGCGGGCAGCTGTACTGCTCATCACCTCCACGGGGGAATTTCTCACCACCTGCATGAGCAGCACCGCCCTCTGTTTCACACTCTTGCGTCTTCTTCCTTTGCATCAGCTTTGCCAGCTCCTTCCTTCTGAACAGATTTCCAATGTTTATGGCCTTATTTACAATGTCTTCCACATTTATTTCTTTTTCATTAGGAGAGTTTGCACCTTCCGTTGAGTCCCCTTTGTCCATCTCGACATAACCACTTGGTTGAGGGGTACCTCCGTTGTTGAGGCAGTCCACCGATTTTATGTTGTCCCTCCAGGTGGTTGATCTTTCGTCGGTCCTCTTCCCTACGTCTGTCTTCTCCCCTTTCAGGTTTAATTCTGGGGGGTGTAAATCAGGGACGCAATTTTGTGTGTGCTTTTTTGCGTGCGGTTCTTTATAGGGTGGATTCTGCAGTTCGTTGGTCAGATCATCCTGCTGCGTCTTCTCAGCCTCCTCATCCACGAAGGTGCTCAAGTAATTTTCGAGATCATCCTCCATGAGGGCTTCACTCATTTTGGCTTGCTGCGTTGTTGATGTGCCTCCTCGTTCGTTGGTTCCTTCGTTGGTTCCTTCGTTGACGGGGTCTGCGCCAGTAAGGCCATTCCCTGTTTTACCCTTCTCATCCGGACCACTTTCATTCGGACCACTTTCATTCGGACCACTTTCATTCGGACCACTTTCATTCGGACCACTTTCATTCGGACCACTTTCATTCGGACCACATTCATTCGGACCGCTTACAGGTGCCCCCCCTGTAGCAGCACCATACGTGGCGGCCAAGAAGTCCCTCTCGCTGGTCACATCAAACTGCTGCTCGTCGAGCAGCTTATGGTACTCACTGAACTCCTGGACCCCCTGATCCACTAGGTTGTTTCTGAATTCGTCCTGCTCATAAATATCGAACCCATCCAGGGGAACCTGATCTCTGTCGCCAAAGTAGTAGTACATTTTTTCATTCCACGTGTTGATGTCATCTCCGAAGAGCTTGGACGCTTCCTCTATGCACTTCTGTTCGTCCTTGGGGAGGGTCATGCTTAGGTTTTGGCTGAAGATGTACTTGAGTTCTTTTTTAACGTTAAAGAAGGAGCGTTCGCCGGCCGCGTCATCGCCTTCATCACCGTCACTGCTTTGCTCTCGGTCAATACTTTGCTCATCACTTCTTTGTATACCATCCCCTATGTCGTCCCTTCCGTGGGTGAAATCGCCCCCGAATTTGTCCCTGTGATTGTCGGAGTAGCTGCTGGGGTCCTCCCCCATGGACAGGTCCTCCTGCACTTGTTCGTCATCCCGAAAGATGTTCCTCCTTTTAAGTTTTTTTTTTTTTTCTTTCTCGTTTATGTAGTAAAGGTCTGTGGGTTTGTCTTTGCCCTGGTGGCCGTGGGGATACTGTCCTGGGGTTTGTCCCTCATCGTCCGACTCGTCGATGTCGTCATCCTCTTCCGCTTCTTCCAAGTACCTGGCCCAGTCGGGTTGTCCCCCCTTTGCAGAGTCCTTCCTCTCACCCATTCCATCATATGTAGCGCTTTCCCTTTTGTGCGAATCGCCGGTTAGGACTTGGTTCCATCGGTGTAGCATCTCATTTGAGGCTTGCACAGATGTGCTGTTCACCTTGTCACCAATCTTCGCTTTCACATCAGTCTTCTTTCTTCCCTCACTAAGTACATTTTCTTTAATCTTGTGGATGTTATCCTTTAGGTACATGAGTGTTTGTTTGTTTCCATCCTGAACACTGTCGTCTCGTTTGTTTCTTAATTTCTGGTTAGCACGTTCATGGTAGAGACGGAAAAAATCATCTGAGTCATCTTCCATGGGGATGGTTTGGTCTTCCTCTTCCCACCTATCAGTGTTTCTGCCAGTGGAGCATTTGTCCATGGATTCATCATCCCAGTCGTTAACATTGTTCATGAAGAATTTATTTAAATTTTGTTGCATCATTTCGTTCGATCTGAATGGAGCTTCTTCCATTTCGTGGCTGCTATCCTCATCTGTGTTGTGTGTGTTGGAAGAAGACCTATCCCTATATCTTTCAATTTCATCCTTTAAGGCTTTATTTTGCTTTTTCAACGATTCGAGGCTGAAATGTTCTTCTTTCTGTTCATCGTCTTGGCTGGGCAGTGCACCTATTTCTTTTAAGAACTGTTCATTGTCTGCATGCTGCTCTAGCATGTCTTGGTAGTTCGTATTGGGTGAGGTCAGTTCATTGTATCGCATCATGAAAGGAGCAAATTGGCTTTTCTTCAAATGAGAAATATTTTTTAATTCATTTAGCTGTTCTTTCTTGTCGAACAAATTATGTATGTTTTTTTTCTTTTGCCTTTTCAATTCATTAAATTTTTTTAAATAATTAATCATGTGGTAGTTTTGTGTAACGTATGAAGGACATGGCATGTACTTGTTTTGCTCCTTTACAGTCTCTTGCTGATTTAAAATACGCAAACAAGCTTCTTCCTCCGGGTTGTACAGGGTGACTTCAATTCTGTTACTGAGCACATCGATTTTTCTAACTTTTAAATTCTTAAGGTAATCTCCAATGGATATTTTTTTTTTTTTCACATCTTTTATTAGTGTTCTGGGGTCCCTATTGTAGTGACCTAGGTTTAAGAATGCTAACGTGTTGCACCCGATGTTTATGTAGGCCCCTTCTTCGTTTATGTATTGAACTACTCCACTTACTGTGTCTTCAATCTTGAAGTGTGTAATGTTTTTTTTCCTGTTGGATGGGCTTTCCTCCTTGATGTACATGAGATCTTGCTCCTCCTCGTTGGTTCGGAAGTCCACGCCTAGCTTTTTCTTCACCTGTTCAGGGGGGTCACCTCTATTGGCGGTGTTGTCATGATGTGTGTGGTCCGGGGTTAGGTCTTCCGCGGGACCTTCTGGGAGTTCCGCCACGGATTCGTTTCGCGCGTCGTCTACTGTCCAATTGTCCGTCGAAATTGCTGTCCGATTTGTCGCCTCACCTGCTGTCCCGTTTGCCCCCTCCCCAGTGCGAGACGGCAAAAAGCCTGCGTCTCTCAACTTCTGCAAGCTTCGCCGCAGCGCCTTAATTTCTTCTTCATTGTCGGTGACCTGAATGATCCCATTTTTTTTGTGGATGTAGCATATGACGACGTCGATGTGTTTTCCCACCTGGTACTTCTTACCCAGTTGCGCTTTGTCTTCAAAGTAGCGTTTAATGTAGAGGTGCGCAAAGTTAATTGCGTTTACGTCTAGCTTAATCAGGTGGTTCTCTACCTGGACAATTTTTCCTCTGACCTGATCCCCTAGCTTGAAAAAATCAACAGGCAGTTTGTACTTGCGTCTACACACTTTAGTTCTGCTCATTATCTCATAGTCCCTTTTCATTTTCTCTTTAATTTTTTCATACAGGTCGTATTTCCATCTTTTTAAGAGGAGATTTTTTTTGGGCAGTTTTTGGATATACGTGACGGAGTATGTTTTATTTTTTTTTTTTTTTTCTTCATTCATTTTGTCTTCTTCGTTGGTTAAGGTGGCGAAATATTCGAACAGGTCGTTTCCGCTTATGTGTATGGCGTTTTTTTTTTTTTTTGTTTTTTTTCTTCCCAAATTTGTGTGGGTTGCCTGTCTGCCGCTTCGGGGGGGAAAGCGTGGGCGGCTTGTGATGAAGGTGTACTTCGCCACTGTTTCGCCTTTTGCTGGTAGGAAGCAAAGAGTGAGCGCCGTTAACGCGAATTTCATTTTTTGCCCCCGGTGTGGAGCGGCGCAGGAGGGGGGGAGGCCTGTTCTGGTTGCTCTTATGGCCACGCTCGGGGCTGCAACACAGGCCGCTGTTTGAATCACGATTTTATTACGGCTGAGGGGATAACACTGCTTTTCGTGTTGCTCCCCTATACAGAGACACACCTGCGCTGTGACTTTATCGGGTGGGCGATAACCCGACCCTTGGGATGTATTTGGTAGGCAGTCCCGTCACAACTGTGAGGTAGACCCGCCTGCATGGATTTACCCCTTGGCCGTTTCCCTCATGTGTGTTTTTTCGATCAACTAGTTCTTCGCCCCATGACCCCGCCAGGATGCATTTTCATGGGGAGCATATGCGCCAAGTAGATTCTCCCGTCACCTGATAAGGGGCGGGTGCGTTGTGCTCTCCTTAAGGGGGTGCATGTTATGTGTACGATATGGGCACGTACAAACTGTTCCTCACTCGTCACATGCAGCTGCCACTGTCGTCGTTGATAATTTGTGTTTGGTCCTCTTCTGCTGAAAATATGCTCCAGGGTAACTTCTTGAAGCGGGGGGCAGAAGGAAGCATATTTCGAGAGCTTCTCCGCATCTGTACCTGAGATGGCCACTACATTTGTGCCCTTTACGTTTATCGGCACTAGGCGGATTGAGCGAGCGCCACGAGGAGGATGTACTAAAGTACCGTGATTTATTCTCATCACGCGTGCTGGGTGTAAAGAGGGTTCACTGCATTTTGTTGCGCTTCCTTTCTGTGATGCTAACCCGCTTGGTGTAAATGTGAAAAGGTGGAACACCAATGGATAATCTGGCGTGGGGTCGTGAAAGTGGGCGGGAAGGTTATGAACAGATGGTGCGAGGGTGCCAACGAAAAAAAAAATTCTTCTCTCACGAATATTAATATGAATGTGAAGATGCATGTGAATATGGGTGATGCTTAAACACTTCACCCTTTTTTCGGTTTGAAGAAGCGCAAGAGAATTCGGTTTATATTGTACTGTAGGTATAGTATGCCGATAATGACGAGGAGGACTCCAAGGGAGAAGAACACAGCGTTGGTGGAGTGGATTACAGATTGTTCCTCTCTCATGATTATAGTTGTGAGGCTACTGAAGAAGACTATGTTGGACATGATGAGGGGGATGACTGAAGTGACGCTAAATTTAGACAGCGAGATGTTCAGGAAGAACAACTGATTGCATAAGCAGAAGATAGTGAGCATGATGAGTACGTATGCAAAGGGGTGTGTAAACATATGAAATTTTTCTTTGGAAAAAATTCCTATTATTTGTTCAGAAAAGATATTTACGAACCCTCCTGACATGCCACACAATGTGCAACAGCATATTCTGTATAATATTTCTGGGTGCCTGATTCTGCTCGACTTGGCTTCCGCCGGATAGATGGATGCGATGAGGGCAAGATATTGCAGCTGGACTGGGTCACTTCGTCCACCTCTGTTACTACTACTACTTCTTCCCTCGCGGCTATTGGCGACGCTTGCCTTCCCGGGACTCCCCCTTTCACGTGTGGGAGAATAAACCATCAGCGAAAAGGGTTCCACATTTTTCCAATTCTCACACGAATCCATTTTGTCGGTACCCTTAAGAACATCTATTGGGCTGAACGATTCGTTACCTGCGATTGAACTGGGGTGACTCGATTGGGGACTCAGTTCGGGGGGGTCCTCCACTGTACCATCGTTCTGTTTATGGGCATTTGTGTAACGGCGGAAACTTTTTTGTTTCTTCTTGCATGCTTTTAATTTCGGCTTGTCCTTATTTTGAAAAATTTTTTTTATCATTGTGATACTTTTGTTGTGTGATATTAGTAAGTTTTTTTTCTTTTTTTTTTTATGTGTAGATGTACAATGTGCGTCGGCAATTGGTTCTATGATCGGTTCTGCTTTGGAGCAGCTCGTTGTGTGGCTTCCGCTTTGGTAACTTTTGTTACTTTCATTTACTTTACTCTGTTGAGGGATGTTTTCACCTCTGTAGAGGTCTTCTCGTAATTCGATCCATTTTGAACTTTTTTTACCTAGCACATCTGAGTTCTTTCTATTAACGCGGGGATATTTTCTGTGTAGGGTTCGCCGAACATATCCCTTTTGCCCATCCCATGAAGACTTGCTTTTG
The DNA here is from genome assembly GCF_000956335.1 of Plasmodium fragile. Taxonomy (NCBI): domain Eukaryota; phylum Apicomplexa; class Aconoidasida; order Haemosporida; family Plasmodiidae; genus Plasmodium; species Plasmodium fragile. The sequence goes on along the minus strand of NW_012192586.1, from coordinate 149,742 downwards.
CGAAATTGAGGTGAGTGCCTTTTTTTCTGCGTCTTACTTGACTTGAAATTAATTTTTTTAATTTTCTCAGTTGGATGCTTAGGCAATGTGTGGTTGGCAGGTAGACGCGGAAAGGAGCCACTGGGTCTGTAATTCATGAGTGTGTTTCTTCTGCCAGCATTGTTTGTCTTTTTCCCCACTTTGGTATGTCTTTTCAGTGTGCATTTTTCCACCTGACTTGAAGTTATTATTCCATCGTTGGGGTGAGGTGCATAGTTGTTTCCTTTATCGGATCTGTTGTGGACGATCAGGTGATCATGTGTTCTCTTCAGGGGGTATTGCAAGGGGTGCTCCATGGAGTTCCCGTTAGGGTAATCCCCCCCCTTGCCAGATTTAAACGAAGTTGCTGTTCCCGAAATTTTCGCACGAGTGTCAATTTTTGTAAAAACCGATATTTCACATGAACGTGTGCAGGTGTTTGCAACAAATTTGTTAATGTATAAAAGTTGTTCATTTTTGGAAGAAACATTTTTTATATCTTTGAAAAGAAAGGGAAGCAAACAAACTATCAACAGAGTAAGGATGATGGTGAAGGTAAGGACAAGATAAATGATCACCTTTGTCTGACTATACAAGGTAGCTAAATCGTTCATGTTATGTATATCGACTTTTTTTTCTGAAAAAATTATAATTAAGGCAATACCACAAATTAAAAAAAAAGACCCCATGTATTGATGTAACTTGGTTCTGATTTTCAAGGAAATGTTTGTAATGATTAAATTCCACAGAATGTGTACTCCTGCAAAAGGAGCAACTAATGCAGCGGAGGTGAAATACAATGAACAGATGGTGAGTATTGGGTCTATGACTACGCTGAGTAGGGTTCCAAATAACCACATAGTCATTTGGGACATGTGTTTTTTTTTTTTTTTCGCGTCTTCTTTGATATAGCTGTCATGGACTAATTTGTCTCCCAATGCCCCAAGGAAAGAGCCAACAAAGCAAATGGTTATTCCGATCCATGTGGTGTCCATTTAGGGGAGGGGGTGATGTTGTGTGCAGTTTTCGCGCGTAAAAAAGGGGATAACAGGCCAATGAGTTTGCACACACAGTGTGTACGTGCTATAATATACACTCCTTTTGTAGAGATACATCTGTACATGGGATACGAGTGAGACCGAGGGGAGAGATGTCCAACCAAGCACATGTTGTTTTCTTGGATGTGTAAAAAAATTACATATATATAAGTTCAAACGTGAAAATAAAAAATAGCCGCTCGCAAAGGGCCCATGTTACATATTTGCACATAGGAAAAAAAGTGGTCTACACATGGAGTGCAGGGGAAAAAAAAAAAAAAAAAAAAAAAAA
>NW_012192586.1:141412-143729 GCF_000956335.1 Plasmodium fragile | reverse complement strand
AAAAAAAAAAAAAAAAAAAAAAAAAAAAGGAGCATTTTGCGTAGGTCTTTTTGTACAACAAAAGAACAGCGTTGTTATTGTACTTTGTGATTTTTATAGAAACATACTAAAGCGTCATTTGGTGGAACGAAAATACGGAAGCATAATTCAGCGGTGACAGCAACGTTGTGGTGGAGGTCGCCCATTTGGCAATACAATACAGTTCAAGCCTTTTTCGTATATTTTGGATAGTACTTATGAGGATACCAAAGGCACATTGCGGGAACGCAAGGCAGGTTTTAATTTGAGGGGGGGAGAAATACGCATACTTTCCTATGCTTTGCCCTGCCATGACTGCTAATGAGGTTGCCAATGCGGGGACTTTGAAAGAATGCTTCGTGAAGAAGACGAACACTGTCCAAATAGTTGCAAAGGTGTGCATGGTACCAGACAAAAGAGGGTTTGTGAAGGAATGCAGATTTTCCTGTATGGAATTTGTTCTTGCGCATGTAATTCACTCCATTTGGAGGAACATTTTTCTTAACTTGAAATATTTTAATTTTTAAAACTCGCTGAGGGGTGAACCTTTGTTTGGGTAAATAGGGCACATCAGTTGTGCGTCTTTTTTTTTTTTTGTTAATATGCAAATTGGTAACATGTGTCCTCCTTTTTTTTTAAATAATTAGCAAGAACATGAGGGGTCATTTCAGTTTCGCACGCATGTTCGTTCAATCATTTCGATACGGAATACGCGGAGTGGGGAACCAAGACAGCTATGCTTGCTCACCTTCAGACCGTGCAGCAACAGCTTACTCCAAGGGAAAGCCCAATACAAGAACGTGCGCCACGTATTAAAGCAGTGTAGCGTAGGGCCTTCAGGGTTTATGGTTTGCTTGCTTCCTGGCGGCCGCAATAGCAATTGGGTTCACATTATATTTTGTGTGAACTGTAACTGCGAAGTCGATGTGTTTACGGGGTGAGTATTCATTTGTACGAAACATGGAACGGAGCGAATCCCCCCTTCATTTGTGCCTCGCATCCGTTGTTCTCATTTTTTGACATTACTGAATGGTCCCCTTTGGAATGATTGAGAAGTGGTAGGAGAAGAGCCAGACAAGCCCGGGTGCTCATCCGCAGGGGAAAACGGGAAAATGGAAAAACATAAGCATGTAGTAACGAATAACGGAATAACGTAGTAACTTAATGGGGAACGCATTTTCACCTTACCTGCTCATATATATTTTTTGGCAACGGCTAACCCCCTTTCGAAGGGGGCAAAAGACGATTAGGCAAAAAAGAAAGCTCACTTGTAAAAGTTTTTGCGAAGCAAACGGGGGGGGAAGCCAAATGGATAAGGGAATCTATCAAAAAAGAAAAAAAACAAAAAGAAATATAAACTGTCCGAAGAAGAGAAAGTCTCAAATTTTCCTTTTCATTTTTAGCTAGTTCGACTTTTTTTTTTTTTTTTTTTTTTTTGTTCTGGCTAGCCAATTCAAGTAGGCGTAAAGCGGAACATACTTTCACATTTCCCAAATAGAGGGTCACACATAAGGCGCTGCACATGTATACTTACGTAAATGTGTACTCAAGAACACATGTGCATGTGCACATCTGTGCGGAGTGGTTTTCTCCGTAGCTGCCACTTACACGATTAGGACAAAAAAACAATTACGTGAAAGCCAAAGTTATAAAGAAAATGCCCTTAACTGCAATACGTTTTTCATAGAGGAAACTTTTGGGGGGCGCAATTTGAAAGACTGAGCACGATTGAAACCGAACCCCCAGTGCCGATAAACCGATGGAATTAGAAATTGGCAAAATGCGTTGCACGTATATTAATACGTCGGATCCTTTTTAAGGCAATTTTTGAGAGACGAGGAAAAGGTGCTTTTCTGGTTAGGGTGTCTTCACAGGGAGGCAACTCTAACATATCGTTCGGTAATTGTGCAGCCTAGTTAACAGGAAAAGCAAAATATTAAAATGTTCACACATGCCAGGTGCTTCCCAAACATGTGTATAACACCATTCCGCGAAAATCTGTTAAAACAAAATTGGACTTTATTTTCCCGTTCCTCGAACAATCGATGGGATGACAACCATTACTATCACTCATGAAACTTAGGTGGCACTGTGCGGGATCGCAAAAAAAAAAAGAAAAAACACATCTCTTCTATTGTGTGTCCATTTATTTAGCACTTTCCTAGGAAATGTAAAAATTATCAGATTTTTTTTTTTTTTTTTTTTTTTCCGGAAAATTTTTAAATTTAAAAATGATAAATTTTTTTTAAGTTTTTAAAAAAAAAAAAAAAAAAAAAAAAAAAAAAAAAAGGAGCATTTT
>NW_012192586.1:129533-140045 GCF_000956335.1 Plasmodium fragile | reverse complement strand
TGCAGGGGAAAAAAAAAAAAAAAAAAAAAAAAAAGCTATTACGAAAGGAACAAGCTACACTTAGCGAAACTGATGAGGGCAAAGTATTTTATAAAAAAAAAAAAAAAATATACTATTCACGCGAAATCCCTTCTAGCAGGTATTATTGAGTGGAACAGAAACGGCAACCAACAAACCAACCAATCAGTCATGGCGTGTGGGTGCCTCCGTTTTTGTTGCTCTAATGAATCATTCTTGAAATTCGTATCATCTAATCATCGCTGCTGTGGACATCATCGTTCCTTCCCCTTTTTCAAAGGCCCTCTTTTAAAAACTTGCGTGAGCGAACAAGGAAAATTAAAAAAACAATAAGAGTATTTTTTCGTTGCACGCTGGCAATTTGGCACAATCGCGTAAATCGTTTAGCATGTGCTATATGTATGCGAAAGAGTAAATGGTAAATTAGCATTATTAACCCCCGAAATGTACATATGAGCACGAGCACAGCCTTATTAATTTTACCATCATCGCCTGTGCTATTTTCCACTGCGGTCTGCGGTGTTTTGTATATTTCATTTGATTTTGTTTTATTTTATTCCATTTCATCTCATTTTATCTCATTTTCTTTCTTTTTCCTTTTCTATTTAGAATGTTGACCAGCAAAATGATGGTCTTTCGACCCGCCTCGAGTCATTTTCCCGTTTGCTAAGGCATATACACGCGTGCGCTGCTGTATAGGCTGACCTGGCGGACGGCCGGAAGCACCAAACGTGGGGGGGTGGCAAAAAATGGCGTACAGAAGGGGAAGCAGCAAAGAGGATATGGCATGACGAGCATTTGCAAATATACATACATATACATGTATATACATATACATGTATATATACTGATGTATGTACATGCAAGTGCTCGTTGCTTCCATATACTCGTAATGCATACATGTGGGCCTCTGTAACTGCGTGAGGCAACCCTTTTTTCTGGTTCAGATAAGCTCTTCGAGGGCCTTTTTTTTTTTCACCTATTTTTTTTTTTCCCCCTTCTCACTCTGTGTTTCCACGCATCGCCGCCTGTCCCAAGACCGACAGCACTTGCCATCCGATAAGAGCCTCCAGCGGAATTATCCTGAAACGAATTGTGTTGGAAAAGGGAGAAAAAAAAAATGTTACGTAAATGTATAATACATTCATATAAAATATAGGGACGAAGCCACTAAGCAGAAATTGCCCAATAGATAAAAATGAAAGAAAGGAACAGCAGAAGGAATAATCTGAGTGGTGGCGGGAAAATGGGGGGAAGCCAAAGTGGACGCGCGGGTGGCAACAACCTTACCGGTAGTGCTTTAAGAGGCCGATCCGATAAGGCGGGTGACAAGGGCATTGGCGATGGTGTTGACCCCCGCTTGGACAACAGCTGCGACGTTGGTTGCAACCCTGTGAGGGATTCCATGGACGCGCCCAAGTGTGTCGATATAGGAGGAGAGGTTAGTGTAAGTAAAAGTGAAGGGTTAATTAACCTGAACAATACGCAGGAGGTATATTACGTGGAGGGTAGCGAGGACGCTGTGATCAATCCTGATGTAGAGGAAAAAGGGTCCGAGGAGAGAAGGCTAACGGGTCAGGGAGACGCCGCGGGGACAGAAGAACCCGATGTGAGCATTGATGTGGTAGACAGTGACAAATGCGCAAAGGATTCGAACGGTCGTAATTGCGAAGATCCGGTAGGGGAGTTATGCATGGATAATAAAGTACCGGATGACAATTCAGGCCAGTTATTTATTCAAAATTTTAAGGGCGATGGTTGCAGCGGCAGTGGCGACCAGCCCTTGGAGGGGGAGTCTTCTGGCGTGGTCACTTGCGGTGTGGGCAATACTGCTAACTGCATGGATGACGGCCCGGCCGAGGAGCACCCCCAGTTCGAGGTGCAAAGCGAGGAGGTAGCCAAGTGGAAAAAAAGGGGGAACTCCCGATTTATTAAAAGGGAAACAAATTTGAGAAGCGACACCCATGAAGAGAAGAAAGACGTGGTTATGTCTTTAGGGAATGAACCCAGTCTGTTGAATCCTGTCAGTCACATAGGGTGCGGCAAAGTGGGTAGGAAAAAAGGCAGACGGGAGAAGAGTGTAAGCAGTGCAAAGATGGAAGATGATGGTACCGCCTTTCCATTTGCCCCCATGGGGTGTAACGTGAAAGAGTACAGCGGCGGTAACAGTGGCCACAACAGTGGTCACAACAGTAACGGTAATGGCGCAGGCCAATTTGAAAAAAGCCTATTGAATAAGACAGGCGGAAGGAAGAAGGGGACACTTTGCAAGGGGAAAATAAAAACGAAGAAAAAAATCCCACAAAAGAAAAAGTCCAAGTGTACCCTCAAAGGGAACTCCGCAAGTAACCGAATCAAGTATGAGACAACGCACGCAGGAAAGACTAAGTTAAAAAATGAAAAGAAGAGTTACGTAAAGGACGAGCTATATTATAATTATGGAGACAGCTACAATGGTGCGTATGATGATGGAGGTGTACACGACTTAAGTGATAAATTTTCTAATATAAATATTAGCAAGCATTTTTTTTTAAAAATGGACGATGATGATGAGGAAGAAGAGGAGGAGGAGGGGGACGGGGACAGGGGTTATGACGATGCGTGTTCGAGTAGGAACAGTTCCATGTCTCTTAACTTGGCTAAAAAAAATTTCCAGAAAAAAATTATCATCCTGGATGAGCGTTCCAGTTGGGGTGGAGGCAGCGTAAGTGGTAAGGGTAATGGATGCTCTGCGGAAGGAGCATCTGTCGCCCCTGAACAGGGCCCCACCAATGGCAGCAACATTAACGATGCTAGCGGCGTGAATCACGTTATAGGCGTGAACCACGTTAGCGGGGGTAACGACGTTAGCGACAGTAAGGGCGCAAAAAAAATGATGAAACGAATCTTAACAAGCGAGGAAAGCACGACTCTGCTAAACAACGTAAAGGAAATAAACATGAAGAGGTTCAACTTCAACAACATTATTTCTAACAAGGACTCTCTAATGGAACAGTTCATATTATATAACTTATTCTCTTATGACATCACTATACTTAAAAGGCCCCTCAAATTTATTTACACGTATTGCTTGTTCAAAAATTTAAGATTGTATTACCAGATACAGGACAAAAATGTGTATATCGATGAGAAAGCCATTCCTAACTGTCGCATCAAGGACAACCTGATCGACACTCACTCGATCATATTAGGCATGTACGAGAATTACTGCAGGCATTTGAACCGAGGTAAAGTACCCATTGCTGATTTTATAAACTTGAATTATTTTAACATTCACAATGTTAAATTTGCGAAGAAGAATGTGCAACACAATAAAAGCTACGATGATAATATTTTACCGGAGAAGGACAATAGGCAGATCAGCTCCATGTATAAATTTAGGCCTTACCTGTATTCCAACTGCTCGAATGATGAGAAGGATTTCCCTGGGGAAGCTGTGGATGCACAAAAGGGAGGTGTCGGTAAGGTGGAAAAAGGGGGGGGAGAGAAAACGGTGATACGTGCAGAGCAGTTGAGTGCGATGAACAATGATGCCTCCAACGAGAGCGTCAAACTGTTTGAAGACACCTCCCCTGTAACGTGCAAGGGGGAGGATATCCAGGGCGCTTCTGCACATTTGCCGCATGAGAGCCAAGTGGTGGAGGAAAAGGGAGAAGACTGCAAGCAGATCGAGTGCAAGGTCGTGATGAATGAAGCTGTCATGGGGGAGGAGGAACTGTGCGATGAAGTAGTGGAACAGGTGGAAGAGGACCCCGTACCCGTGCAGAAGGGGCGCAAGAGGAAGATGCAGGTGGGGGGCACCAAAGATGGGGCATCTGATTTGGCAAGTAAGAAACAGAAGGGGGAAGAAGCAGTTGTAGGGGATGGCGCAAATGGAAGTCAGGACATGCAGGGTGGAAATGCCGCTTTAGGAGAAAATGAGGACGTACATCAAGTGGGAAGTGAGTCCATCCACGAGGTCTTGCCCCTATGCCAGGTGAAGACAGAAACACCTGACGTTGTGGAGTGTGAGGAGAAGGCACAATGTGATGATGTGGTCACCGTAGTGGCTCGCGTAAAGAATGAAGAGAAGGAAGAAAAGGTGGGTGAAGGAAAAGACTACAGCTGCATGGTGATCATCCCCCCTGATGATGACGATGAAGTGGGAGGGACGGTAGTAAAGAGTGAGAAGTGGGTAAAGGAACAACCCGTGACGCCAGACGGGAGGAGAAAAAATGTAACACACAAGTATAACGAAGCGCTCACAAAGGAAGGCATCGCAGAAGAGGGAGAGGCCAAAAAGAAAGTGCTGATGCGGAATAGAAATGTCAAGGAGGAAAATATAATAAAAGAGGGAAAGCTGGAGAGGGCGTGTAAAGAAAGAAGCGCATCCAACGTGTCGTCCATGAGGAAAGGAAGGAAGAATTTTTTTTGTAACAATAATTTGTCTCTTATGAAGAATAGAAGAAGGAGAAGTGGAGGTATTTCTTCAAGGAAGACAAAGAAGAAGACAGAGGAGAGGGGAAGCAAGGGAGGTGAAAACTATTTTAAAAAAAAAAATTCAGACACTAGTGATCACACAGAATATGCAGAGGACGTAAGTGAATTGGAAAATGTTAATGTCATGCTGTTGGAGAGGATAAAAAATAATTACAAAATGATGATGCAAAATAATCGGCTGAATAAAAAGAGGAGGGAGGAGAAAATGATGTTGATGGGTGGTGGTGGTGGTTACTCGGCCGCTACACCTGGGGGTGGTTTTGGCAGGACTGATAACTGTGTGGGGTATGAGAGTGGGATTGTTGGAGGGGGCATGAATGGGACAGGTATTGGGGAGGGTGGTGCAAACGGTTACAACTCGTCCGGTGTGAAGAATAGCATAAGTGCATATCACCACGGTGGTGCTAACAGTGATGATAAATTGAGTGGAGGTAAGTTGGGTATAATGCAAGAGGGAGATAAAACCGGTATGTACAGAAGCGGTAGCAATAATGAACTATGGGACAAGGAAAGGAAATATTTGCTGTCAGTGGACTGGCTTTATAATAACAATTTTAATATATTAGACATCAAGGTGAACACTCATTTTTCTCACAACTACCACATAGCATTATTTTTTTTATGTAAATACACATCGTATAATCTTTTTTTGCATCCTATTAATAAGAATGAGCATATTGTTTCTTCAGTAATTTTGAATTCAAAAAATGAAGTGCTAACGGATAATGGGAATTTTTTTGTACTGAGATATTTATTATCCTTTTTAAGTAATAAAATTTCTAGCCTTAGAAAATGTTATGCGAATGCCTTATACAATTCTTACTTGTTACAAATGCCCATACGTATTTTCCGTCACAATAATTTGAAAACCAAGTACAGCCCCAACTACGGTATACGATATGATGGCATATATAAAATTGTGAATGCCTTTACCATTAATGATTATTCTACATCAGAGTATAAGAGGGACATTTTGTATGTGTTTAAGAGGTTGTATGTGGACAAGTGTTTTATTCCCCGGAACTGCCGCTTCTACGATAGCCAGTGCGAGAGGAAGAAGTACTTGATTGAGAAGAATTCTGTTTCTATTAACGTTTTTTTGGGTAGTGAAATGATTATGACTCTGACTGTTCCATATTTGAAGAATTATAAATCGACTACGTTTATGAATTTCAATCACATTTACAAGTTTATTCGGCGCAGGTGTATTAAGGAGAAGCTTGCTTCCAAGTGGGTGCGTAGTGATGTGCGCATGTACGAGGCGTGCAAGCGGAAGTTGCGTCAGGAGGGGGGGGATTTGGGGGTGGCTGGGCGTAAGCCGGGCGGTCGCCCAAGCAGCGCACGTACAGGGGAGACTGCAAATGGTGGCCCCCCGACTGGGAGAGGGGGCGCGGAAACGTTCCCCTTTTGGTGTCGAGGGAAATATCTGCCGCTGGTACTTGTCCTGGAGACGCTGAATTTTGAAAAGGAGATTAACGAAAACCAAAGAATTAGAACGAAGAATTTCAAGAACCTCGAAATTTCCATACGTAAGACAGAAATACCCATAAATTGTGAAATGGCAAAGAGGCCAGCTCATTTGTTCATCCCGATCAAAAGCAAAGAAGCAATAGCCGCTCACATCGAATTGAAGAAGCCATTCGAGGATACATGGAATCCATATGAAGACCTTTCAGCTGGAAAAGAGAAATTTAAAATACCAGTAGAAAACACGGTGGATGATTCTCTCCCCCCTATGAATTTTACCTATGTGGATAAGACTTTATTTTTTTCTAGGTTGCCTCCATATAATTTATTACCACTGTGTTCAGGGTGCGCTCCACAAAATTATAGTAAAAAGGAGTTTGATGAAATTTATATTAATGGGTACTGTAAGGCGTTGCGGCATAAACGAACGAACAGAATTTATTGTGATGGGAACAAGAACTACGACATTAACGACTTTAATGTGTTGGCTGCTTGCTCAGGGAACTGTCTTTGTGACCCTTTGAAATGCACCAATAAGTTTCCTGAAGGTTTGCACTACCCTGTGAAGGTGGTGAAGACACGAGACATAGGATGGGACATCGTTTCCTCGTCTTATATAAAAGCTAACTCATTAATTATGCATTACGTTGGGGAAATCACCACCAGGAAGGAAATGATTTCTAGGGAGCACGAATATGATAAGAAGGGGTACTTTAACTACTTCATTGAAACAGCAGAGGTGGATGAAACTTACACGGACGATTGGAAGATCCCATGCATTGACGCTCTGTTTATTTCGAATGTGGCTCGTTTCTTAAACCACTCATGCGAGCCGAATGTGAATGTGATAACCATTTGGCGCGGCGACAATTACCCCTCCGTTGGGATCTTCGCCTCCAGGGACATCAAGCCGGACGAGCCGCTCAAGTACCACTACGGCATCAACTATAAGAATATCAAGTGCATGTGCAATTCGAAGAAGTGCAAGGGGTACATCGGGTGATGTCCTCTATGAGGTGTTCCTTTGTTAGGCGTTTTTTTTGCGGCTTGCCGCGTGGAGCCGTTTTCTGGCCTCCCTTTTTCAGTGTGGATGCTTGCGGTGCGGCTTGCGATGCGGCTTGCGATGCGGTACCAAATCAACCCATCCACGCGTATCCACCAATAGCGTTGCACACACCTCCCAAACCGTCACGCTGACCCCACGGGGGAACAAACCCTTGAACTTTTTTACTTATCCCTTTTGGGAAGCCCCCATGAATTACTTATATGTATACGTATTTTTTTGCCACATCTTATATGTCGCTGGAGGTTTAAAAAGGGAATATATAATGTGGAGTTGGGTGAAAGGAGGCATGCTCGTAGGTAGGTAATGGTGATTATAGGTATATAACACCTACAGGATATGTGGGTCATCCGAGTGGAGTTACAAGAGGTTGGTCAACGCTGCAGTTACGTACGCACCACGTGGGTGACTAATGCAATTTTACACAGAATGGAAAAAAAAAAAAAAAAAAAAAAGATTTTTTTGTTCATAAAAAAAAAAAAGCACCAAATTAGCGATGCTCTGAGAATGAATGCGCGTTCCGTGGATGACCCCCCGTATTGTGTGTAACGTAATAGTTGGTATTTTCACTTGCGAAGACATCACAGGTGTGTGTTTCGTCTGTTGCTCCCTGCAGCGTGCATTTGCAACTTTCATTGTGGTTGGGGGGTTATTATATTGTATAGCATTCGTTAATTGTGTGTTAAGGCTTTTTCATATACATATGTATAAGTAATATATATGGACAGGACATGCATGCAGTTGCGTTTGATTCAGCATTTGGTGGGGGCGTGATGGTCTGTTTCCACTACGATTATGTCGTCCCTTTAACGCGTACACATTTGTTAGCGTTTTTTTTTTTTGTTGTTTCTTTTTATAACTCGTCTGCAGTGCCATCTTCCATATCTGGTACTCCCTCCAGCGAGATGGGCGTGTTAGTGGCATGCTTATTCAGAAAGGCTACAAAGCCCTTTAATGACCTCTCTCCTTCATAGGGTAATGGTATTTTTGAGCCGGCCTTGACGAAGAAGATGGTGGGGAATCCTGACCATTCAAAATCTTTAATTGGTGTTTCGTTAAGAGTACCATCCATTTTAGCAACAATGATGGAGTCATATTTTTTTAATTTCCTACCAAGGTCTTCATAAATGGGTTCTAATTTTTTGCAGTGCCCACACCATGGAGCATAAATTTCGATCAGGACATCTTTGCCACTCTTAAGGACAACATCAATGAAGGAATTTCCAACAACCACTTTTACAGGAGCAGCTTTATCATCTTCAGGAATGGGTTCTGATTTTAAAGACTTTTCAACTTTTCCCTCTTCTACTTGTTTAAAAAAAGTTACAATGGCTTTGTGGTTATGTAAAGACTCCTTGGCATTGGGTAATAAGTATCGTCCTTCACTAGACTGGTAAGCTAAGCCTGGGAATTCATTTAATCCTAATGAAGCTCTAGCATGATCAGCATATTCAGGAATGTTCAAAAGGACGAAGTGTGTTTTTTTTCTCAATTCAGATGCAGCAAGTCTGACTTCCTCTTTTATTTCATTGTACTGTTCAGTTGTTGCACACACCCATACCAATTCCTTAGGGCTCTCTGCATAGAAGCGATAATTTTCAGTGTTGATTTCTCCGAAGAGGGGGAAGGATTCAGTGGACACGAATTCACTTAGCGGTACCTTCTCGTCGTATTCCACTTTCTTCTCGTCCTTTCTGTAGCAGAATATTTTATTATGTTTATTATTTTTTTTAACGAAAAATTTTGCAATTTCTCTGTTCTTGTCTCCAACTTCGTTAAAGCTTTTATATAACTCATTATCTTCAGATGTATACTCTAAATAAAATGCTACAGAGATATTTTTTTCCTTCAACACATCCTCTATGTTTGTGGTAATTTCTGTGAATACTGGACCGGTCATTTGTTGAAGCCAGTCGACGATTGACTGGGCTGTTCTTCCTCCTCCGTAGTTGACTCTGTTCTTCTTATTAAACATGATCATGGTGGGGTACCCTGTTATTCCATACTCCTGTGCTAGGGCGTTTTCCGTGGTGGCGTCTACGCTGGCTAGCTTTATTTGGCTTTTCTGCTCCGCCAGCATGTTCGCCGCTTCGTTGTACTCCGGGATCAGTCTCTTGCAGTGTCCGCACCTGAGGTGAACGAGGGGTGGATAAGTAGCGAATGCGCAGCAGTGAATACGGTACTAAATACGGTAGTGAATAGGGCAGCTAATGAGGGGCGAATGAGCGGCAGGGGGGGTAGCTGCGTGCATACCGCTTCCCACCCCGCAGAAGAAGGGCACATATCCTTACCAAGGCGCGAAAAACATAACCAGCACAACGTCATTTTTCGTAATAAAATTGTTCAGCTCTCCATCGTGTATGGTAGTGATGTGCTCATTAAACAGATCTTCATGCGCGCGCGCATAGTTGCGAAGGACAAGGGGAATTAAGAATAGGAACAGGGATATCAACTTGGTCCTCATTTTAGGAGTCAAATTGGTTTAAAGGGTTGTAGGGGGGGGGGGGGTGAAAAGTGAGGAGGAAAATTCTTCTCTCAGGGGATAATCTCTTTGTTATGTTTTATGGGTGAGAAAAAAAAAAAAAAAAAAAAAAAAAAATATATGAGATCGACTCGATGTGACGGGGGTGGAACATATACAGCGCGCTGCAAGGCTCTGTATATAATTCATTGGCATTCAAGTAGGCGACAAATAATGTGACTCGGGTTTTAAAAAAAGCATGTTGAGGCCCGATGTTCCCTTTTAAGCTACGCCCCAGTGGGTTAGCAAGGGTGAAAAGTGAGGAGGAAAATTCTTCTCTCAGGGGATAATCTCTTTGTTATGTTTTATGGGTGAGAAAAAAAAAAAAAAAAAAAAAAAAAAATATATGAGATCGACTCGATGTGACGGGGGTGGAACATATACAGCGCGCTGCAAGGCTCTGTATATAATTCATTGGCATTCAAGTAGGCGACAAATAATGTGACTCGGGTTTTAAAAAAAGCATGTTGAGGCCCGATGTTCCCTTTTAAGCTACGCCCCAGTGGGTTAGCAAGGCCAAGTACATGGATTGAGTGCGCGGAGGGTTGCCGGAAAATTCGCCCATGGATGTATGCACTTACAAAAATATTTTCTCACAGTTCGCATAAGTAGGCTATGGATACGAACGTGTACGAGAGGGAAAATTAAATCGTCACAAATAGGTGATTTTAAGGAGCGGCGTTTAAAATAACCAGGGATTGATCGAAGCTGACCGGGAGTGACGTGAATTCTAAGAATGCTTTTATTTCCTCAAGTTACATTGTTCATTCGTTTAGGAAAAAAAAAAAAAAAAAAAAAATGTAATAAAAAAGAAATATTCAAATTATGTATGAACATATGTTTTTTTAAAAAAAAAAAAAAAAAAAAATTACACTACTGCTGCGCGTCAGAACGGGTTTGCATACTTTTCCTGGGGCAGTCCCTTTGGGTTTTTTTTTTTTTTTTTTTTTTTTCGCATTTCCTC